>NC_090733.1:109449246-109464246 GCF_036898095.1 Palaemon carinicauda
AAACCTCTAAAGTAATTTAGATTAAATCTAAATTTATTTGTAGTATACAGAACTGGTCATGATAAAGGTGTTTAAACAAGAATAAGAAAGACAAGACTAAATTGTGTTCTCCCAAAACCTAGTTTGACCGCACCCAACTCCACCGCCATGACCTCGTTTTAAATTAGACCTGCAAATTTGTTCCTAAAAGAATTTAGCGACCATCGCCCTCCTTCCCAGAATTTCTTCTAATACTTCTTTTCTGTTCCTTTATCGCCACTTCCTCCCCTTTTATCTTAAATTGCCTTTCTCTTTTAAAGAAAAGAGACTGACTCGTGAGATTGACAAGAATGATGGTAGAAAGATTTGGAAAATACATTTCTCAAATATCAAGTGACAAAGATTTTTGTCTTGTAATTACGTGGTCCCTGAACTGTCTTAAATCTTGATGACATTGCCAAGGGCAGAATATAATCAATCTAATTGGATTACTGTATACTCTTTAATACAATACATATGCATAATAAACAATATCATAGGTTCCAATTACCTAATTTTGTATCTTCATATTCAGCGAGAGTTGAAAGGCTTCTTGTACATATTTTCTTGTAGAGTCAAGAAATGTGTGTCGTAGGAAATTTTCTTTCTTGAATATTGAACGAAGATGATGAATAAGGAAACTATTTTCAATAACCATATTTACAAAGGAATTAATGCTGGAATTCACAGAGAGAGCTACACAATTATAATCCTTCCCCTATATATAAATATATTTCTTTCATGTCACGCTGAGCGACATGGGATAGGTGGAGTAGCCTTACCCTAGAGAGAGTGTTTAATCACAAATGTATTCCTTTTCGTATTAATCTGATTAGTAATTCAATTGCGTCAGGCCTAAGGAAGATACGAAAGTTAAGTTGGCAATTGCAGACTCCTCAACCAATAAATAGATCAGATGCTAATCGTAACAAACCACGTCATGAATGGAATTAGAATGGAAGCTGTTGTTTTGGGAGTAAGATTCTAAAACAGACGATTTGAAGAGAATACAGACAAGAAAATCTTCGCAATCCTCACGGAATAGGCGGGAATTTTTAAAAGGAGCTTGCTTTTGGGAACAACGATTGGCTTCTTGATCCAAATATGCTTTGTCGCTTATACAAGAGAAGCCGCTTTTGCAGTGTATTTTTATAGGTCCACATTTGACATCCCGAGGAATGGTGTAAACTGCTTGGCCTCAAAGTGAATTAGAGATCAGATAATGCTTCTTAGGTCCGATCAAAACAAATACACTGAGAGTCATATCGATTGACCATGTGACGAGCCACGAGTTGATTCAGGTCGTTATCAGTGCGAGGGGAGAACGAAGATACAACAGAGACTATATACAAAATAGAGAGATGTCGTTACTATGTACGATCGTGTGACACACGGTTGGTACCACCACGAAAGCTTTTTGCATTTATTTATATTTTATGTTTATTTGTTTTAGTGTCGCATAGCTGGAAAACTGTTTGGCTGAATCTCATAACACTTGTTGGGATGATTGATCACGAAACAAGGACAATTTTATTAGATTTTGGGAGTTATTGTGTCAAAGGTCAAGGTCAAGAAAAGGTAAAAAATGTCTCTTTGTTATATCGTGGTCAATTTCTATATGATTTGCATGAAGCTAGTGCCAAAATGTGTATATTTCAATTGCCTTTCTTATAATATACAGTTGATATAGGCGAAGGTATGTGCTCTATCGAGTGCTCGCTGTAGTTTAAAGATGAAATTATGCCGCTTGAATTCAGGACGATACATCTTGTACATCTTGTTGTCCCACATAGATTTTAATGGTAACAACTTTTAATTGCTGATATGGTCAAGGCGGAATACAAAATTGCGGCAAGAAAAGAAAGATGGGGTAAAGCTGTAACGGTGAAATACAAATTTGAGGCAAAGAAAAATGAGCAAAAGCTGACGTATGCAGAACGATTTATCACTGCTTACTAAGCTTGCTTGAACGAGGGATAAAAAAGAAGAATTGGATTTTAAACTTGTAGAAATATTTTTTGGCAACCAGGAGAGATAAAATACAAAAGAAAATCTAGGTTTGATTAATTGATGGAAATGTTAAAGGAAGAAGCACTGTATTACTATTCCCCTTGGCTATGAGAAAAGACTTGAATGGAGTGGTCTTAAAAGTACATAAATCTCTTTATGGAAGCCAGATTGAATATCCTACCGCAAAGAATGTATTGCAAGTTGGTAAAAAAATCAGAGAGAGAGAGAGAGAGAGAGAGAGAGAGAGAGAAATTGTAGTTCAAGCTCAGTGACATAAACTTAAAGCTTCCTCCAAAGAAAGGAAATACATAGTGGAGAGAGAGAGAGAGAGAGAGAGAGAGAGAGAGAGAGAGAGAGAGAGAGAGAGAGAGAGAGAGATGGGATATTTTATACGGACGCATACGAATAAACACTCGGGTTATTGTGCCCTATTTTATGTATGACAAAAATTTGTTTAATCCAGTTTTATAGAATAAAGCTTTAATAATTTCATGAATATAAGGTACGTATTCTATAAACTAAATTTACTTATATCTAAAGAATACTTCCAAATTTGCAAGTTACATAAATTTGGTTTCTCGTGATTGTATATCCTTAAATCTTAATCTGTTTGTGGATACATGTGTGTGGTATAGACACAGATGTTCACTTTATTTTATTTTGTTCTCTAGTTTCCTTTTATCGCATCCGTCCTTTTATATAGATACTTATTACGTATATTTCATTAAAAAAGTAACGTTTTCTAAACGTCTTACAATATTTAAATGTGTAACCGATTAGGAGTCATGTCCGGATTTCTATTGAATGCGTTTCTTTGCATCTCAATATGAAATGGCTCGCGCCCAATTTCCATAACTCCCATATTATCTAAAGTTTTTGAACGTCTTCTGGCAAAACGTCTTAATAGGTTTGCTGAAGGTAATCATCTACTCCCTAGTTTGCAATTTGGTTTTCGTAAAGGCCTTGGAGCATGTGATGCCCTTCTTACAATCTCCAATGCTGTACAGAAATCCCTTGATTGTGGTCGGGAAGTTCGTATGATTGGCCTTGATTTTAGTGCTGCCTTTGACCGTGTTAATCATGAGGCCCTTGTTTTCAAACTGAAACAGTTGGGAGTGGGTGGGTCGTTTCTTAGCATTATTATTGATTTTTTAAGTAATAGATCTCAAAGAGTTGTTGTTGACGGGCACCATAGTGATTATAGGAATGTGATATCTGGTGTTCCACAGGGTAGTGTTCTTGGCCCATTACTTTTCATACTATATACACATGACATGTGGTTTGGCCTAGAAAACAAGCTTGTTGCATATGCAGATGATGCTACTCTCTTTGCATCAATTCCATCCCCTGAATGTAGATCTAGGGTTGGTGAATCCCTTAATAGAGATTTAGCTAGAATTAGTGCATGGTGCAAATTTTGGGGTATGAAGTTGAATCCTAACAAAACTCAAAGTATGATTGTAAGTAGGTCAAGGACGGTGGTTCCTCAACATCCGGATCTCAGTATTGATAATGTTTCTTTAAATATGTATGACTCTTTCAAAATTTTAGGTGTGATTCTCGACAGTAAATTTACTTTTGAGAAACATATAAGGTCTGTGTCTTCTTCAATTTCACAAAAAATAGGCTTATTGAGAAAGTCTTTCAAGATTTTCGGTGATCAATCTATTCTGAAGAAGTGTTTTAATTCTTTCATTCTACCTAGTTTTGAGTATTGTTCTCCTGTCTGGTCTTCAGCTGCTGATTCTCATCTTAATTTGTTGGACAAAAACTTACGGTCTATTAAATTTCTTATTCCTGATCTAGATATTAATCTCTGGCACCGTCGTTCAATTAGTTCATTATGTATGTTGCATAAGATTTTTCATAACTCTGACCATCCTTTACATTCAGATCTCCCTGGACAATTCTATCCTGTTCGTAATACTAGGCAGGCAGTTAATTCTAATAGCCAGGCCTTCTCCATCACGAGGCTCAATACTACGCAGTACTCTAGAAGTTTTATTCCAGCTGTGACCAAGTTGTGGAATGATCTTCCTAATCGGGTGGTTGAATCAGTAGAACTTCAAAAGTTCAAAGTTGGAGCAAATGCTTTTTTGTTGACCAGGTAGACATAGTCTTTTTATAGTTTATTTATGACATATTTGTTTTTGATGTTGTTGATAGTTTATTATATGACATGTCTGTTTTGACGTTGTTTCTTATTTTAGAATTATTTATTGTTAATTTGTTCTCCATTTATTTATTTCCTTATTTCCTTTCCTCACTGAGCTATTTTTCCCTGTTGGAGCCCCTGGGCTTATAGCATCTTGCTTTTCCAACTAGGGTTGTAGCTTGGATAGTAATAATAATAATAATAATAATTCCAAAGGTACACACACGCATATATATATATATATATATATATATATATATATATATATATATATATATATATATATGTGTGTGTGTGTGTGTGTTTGTGTGTGTATATATTTTCTGAGTGGGGTTTGCGTATCCCCATGATCAGCAAAGCAATAATAGTCAGGGCCACCCATGGTAGGTTAGTTTGCTGTGAGCGTTCAGACAAAAATCGCCCACCCTCTCCAATCCGCACTAGCCAGCGTGGTTATGAAATCTGGTCAAACCCCAGAGTTGAATTGACATATTTGAGGCCTTTGTCCTGCGGTGGACCAGAAACGGCTACATTTGTTGTTGCGTTATATATATATGTGTATATATATATATATATATATATATATATATATATATATATATATGTACTGTATTTATACGTACATATATATGTGTTTATACATATATATATATATATATATATATATATATATATATATATTGTATTTATACGTGCATATATATATAAATATATATATATATATATATATATATATATATAAATATATATATATATATATATATATATGTGTGTGTGTGTATATATATATATATATATACATATATATCATATTCATCACACGCAATTTTCCCCTTCAAGAGAGAATGAGACGAGAATAGTCTTCGTAATCTTGTCCACTGTGTCTGTCACCAAATTATATTTATGCATTTATGCACATCTCCCGTTTTACAGGAATAATTGCAACTCTGAGTCATTTACATTACAAATACATGAGAGAGAGAGAGAGAGAGAGAGAGAGAGAGAGAGAGAGAGAGAGAGAGAGAGAGAGAGAGAGAGAGAGAGAGAGAGAGAGAGAGAGAGAGAGAGAGAGAGAGAGAGAGAGAGAGAGAGTCATATTGTACTTTCAAGACAATCCAGATTCGTGCCGAAGAAATACGAAAGAAAATAAACTTCCCCAGTCCCCTGTTAACCTTGTCAACCTACGCCAAGCCATTCCGTTGGTTTGAAATAGTAGCGTCATTTATAATCGTTCTCGCCGCCACCTGGTTGGCATAAATGAAATGAGTAGATCATAATTTATACAGCCTGGCTAAGACTAATTGCCTCTTAAGGTCGAATCCGTTTTCATCTTTCTCGAATCGGTGTGTTCAGGAGTCGAGACTTATAGCTGAGCGTAGGGGTGAAAGGTGAGAGAACTGTGGACTTAACTGGAAAAGAGAGAGAGAGAGAGAGAGAGAGAGAGAGAGAGAGAGAGAGAGAGAGAGAGAGAAATGGCTGTTAACTATTGTCAAAAGAGAATAAATAATGGAAAATGGTATGGAAGGAGTCAGAGGTACACCACTGGTGGTTATGAAAATGCTTGTAAATGAATGCGAATAAGAAGTAGGAGCAAAGGGTTTAGTAATAAAAAGATGAAATTATAAAAAATCGTTACATAGAGAGAGAGAGAGAGAGAGAGAGAGAGAGAGAGAGAGAGAGAGGCTCTGACCCTAGATCACGAAAGTAAGGATAAGAATTAAATTTCTTTAAGTCGGTTTTACACCATTGGGGCTAAAAAAAAAAGAAAAATTTCAAGGGAATCATTGTTGTTCTTGCTGTTGTTAGCTTAGGCTAGCCTTTCCCTGATACAGGATGTTACTGATGCGAGCATCCGGTAAGGGATGGGGCATTGAATACTTCCTTGAGGAAGAAATCTGCATGTGATAGTGTATGTGGGGCGTAAGCTGGTAAGGCATCCTCCCATGATCTTTTCTGCCTCATCAGTCAACACCTCATAAATCAGTTTTATGGCTTTACTGGGACACCCTCTGTCTCCTCGTTATGGCCCACATCGTCAGTCGAAATTCCTTGGTGGGAAAAACACTTCATATTCTTTACAGACGTTGTTTTAAGTTGTAAAAAGCAACGCCCCCTATATTATTATTATTATTATTATTATTATTATTATTATTATTATTATTATGATGATGAGCCATTTAGGCCTGCTCAGTGCTGTGGGCGTTCAATTGTAGTTTAGCTAATAATAATGATAATAATAATAATAATAATAATAATAATAATAATATTAATCTTTATTTCAGCAAAAGCCATATAGCCTACAGAGTTACAATAAGGGTACAGTGATCTTACACTTTTGACATCGGTAAAAAAAAAAGATGAGATATGCAATAATATCAGTGATATATTATAAACATCAATTAGCAGGTTGCCCACTGAGTTCTAAGGTCTGGGTAACAAAATCACAATAGAATTAACGCTTAACAATGATGATAACATACATATCAGCAAACAAAAAGAGAGGGAGAAAGAAAAGAAATGGAGATGACAATGATAAATATGATGGAACAGAAATTGCTTGAATAATGAAAGAACACTGGGGAGAAAAAAAATCTAGTCACTAAGCAGGTGGTGTGAAGGAAATACAGGACATCCAGACATCAAAGATGTAACATAATAAAACATTTATCATAACATTACTGGCTATCATACCAAAGTTATTTAGTGATGAAGATTTGGCATGGCCACACTATCAAATATTAGTGAATACAATTCATTGTACCGACGCTTCCGTATTCCAGGTTTCCCACATTTTGGATTTTATTCTCGCTGCACTTGCAAGCACATTTTGAATTAGGGGATTTTCACTAGATCGTAGGCGGGAGGTGAGACTTACTATAGAGCGATGGTTATCCAGTCTATTTTCAACAAACATCGCTGAAGCTGAATGGTGCCTCGGGGTATTGGTGAGGCGCCTTAGGATATCATTGTGAATGACTGTGATACGTCTCATCGATTCACGCGTATAGTTTCCCAAGTAGTACAGCGGCATAGCAGACCAATTGTTCAAATTGGTCTAAAAGCACCAAAATTGGCACACATGTAGATTAATATATTCTAAACATTTTTGGATATGGAGGCATTCAAGATTAGCCCTTAGGAAGATATGGCGGCCATTGTTCAAAATGGCCGCCATTTAACATTAGCGTCATTACATAGACTTCATTATGTGTCGTTAGTTTGGTGCTAGATGGGCCAAAATTCCCTTTTTTTTACATCAGAATTAACATCAATAAAGGTTTAACAGATATTTAGATGAATCTTCTCAAAAATGGCCCCCAAACTGGCCGCCATTTTGTGGAAAAAGTGGACATTTGATGAAGATTTCAATACTCAATGACATAATACCTCTAATAACCAGTACCTGATTTCAGGAACACACTTTAATTGCTCAAGTTGCTTTTTTATTTCAAATTGCTGGCAAAATTGCTAGTCAAAATAATACACGTTGGAGATTATACAACGCAGCCGCTGTGACTTGGTGTGCTCTTCTGGTGCGTGTGACGTGAGCTGCTCGAAGAAATGAGTCTGTATTCCTTCAGTTGTGATCTCTGCTTGTACCAGTGCTTGGGTCCACCCACTTCCCTGCAACCAGTCACCCAGGGTCTTCAGTGCCGTCATCTCAATATGCAACTCCCCAAACATCACCACCAGTTGGTCTTCTCCATATGTGTTTGGCCACTTCCACTGGATCTGTTTTGCTAGAGTGAATAGTGGCTGGTCGCAAGTCAGAACTGGAGTTTGGCCTGGGTTGAGATGTTTAACTGCACTCCTGACTACATCAATAGAGTGTCTGATCATTGCCACAGTGTGAGCACTCTCCTGGAACAAGGGAAGCAGGGACGTTGGTGTGATGACTGGTTGCTTTGGATCTTGGTGCCTTGCATGGTATGCAGCCCATGATGTGTTTTCACAGGCCTCAACATCATCTTTGAGAACACTTCTCGTGTTCTCCAGCCACATATACTCATCTTCTATGTGCTGCTCACAGTTGTGGCGTCTAAGAGAGGTCACAGAAGTAGCTGGGATTGCCCTTTGACAGAAGAAGCAACAGGACGTACATCCGTGTAATATTCTGGTAGAGGCTCAACCGTCTTTGATCCAGTATCACGCCCAGTGAGAGCAATGCTACGATCCACTCCCTCATCTGCACACGTTGGGTGTTGAAAAAGCGAGATTCCTGTTCCATGGAATGAATTCTTGGCTGTGGTGGCACTTGGGTTGTGGTCAATGTTGTCCACAGCCGCAGTTGTGAACACATTGCTACGCAGGGTAGGCGGGCAGACCACTTCCTCTATGCGGTACAGCTGACACACGCTGTTTCCCATCTGGGCAGAAAGACGTAGGACTCTGTCATATGAGATGCTTAGGCCCAGAGAGAAGAGCTTGTCCACAAGTCCTCTCTTGCATGTTTCAGCATACAGCATCAGCCCAACATAGGTTGGAAGAGGAGTTTCTTGAGACGTACTGTGTCTGACAGCTGGAGGCTCCTGTGTCTTGGTTGCTCCCTGCTTCCGACTTTGCTTGACACTGTTGAACTTGAGAAGCTGCGCAATGGAAAGAGCTGCTTGTGTTGAAGAGGAATGGCTTTGATTCTTGATGGTGGGGCCATCCAGCACCATATTTACCATTGCAACTAGTACGTTTGGCACAGAGTCCTCCTGACAGCCGCCCGGGAATGATCCACGGAATTGGTAAGTGTCTTCAAACATATATCGACGAACTATCTGTGCAGCACGCGCAAGGTGAACTGCCTCAGTGTCACAGTCTTGCTCGCAGGCTTTGCCTAGCGCTTCACCAATGTCTTCATCAAACGCTAGTAAAACATCTCGGCCTTTGCTGTGGGATCTCAGGCCTGGTATCTGGGCTAACAGGCGCTCTTTCAGCCTTGTGCTATTAACTTTCTGGCACAAAACAACCCCGAGCTGTTCCATTCTTGTTGTGTATAGCTTTACAAGTTCTGCGAGTCTGAAGACTGGGGTGGTGCCCTCTTCTAGGTGGGTTTCCTCGATATACAGGACCAGTTCAGCCAGGACGATTCTTGACATTACACCTTCATGGTCAGTTTTCTGCTCGGCTTCTACAGTGGTCTTTGCACGATAGTAAAGAGCCAACAAACACTTGGAATGGTACTTGGCCTCCAGAGCCACCATATCACCCATGCTGAGCCTGGCTATGAGTTCATTGTCCCCAACTTGCGCTGCACACTTCCGTACGCGTGTGTCCACCTGGAAGGTTGTTACTTCATGTAGGGTCTCTGTGCCAGACTTTCCACAGAAAAAGCAGGAGGTGCCGCTGGTAGTGGCTTCTGAAGAGTGTGTTCTGGCGCGCTTGGCCTGGACATTGTCAGTACTATCAAATGCTGAGCTGCTTGCGATGCGTCTCTTCTCTGCTCTTCGTAGCATTGTGTTATTGTATTTGAGCATACATGTTTTTATGCCACTTGGCCTGGTGGGCAACCATTGTCGCCTCAACACCTTGTCCTTCATCTAGTCTCTGTAACTGAACAGTTCTTGGCAGTTCTCCGAGTTCATCAAATTTGACCAAGTTTGCAGCCATTGTCGTGTATCCACTCCCAGGGTCTCGGCGTTTAGACAGTACTGGGCAGACAAGTGACTCTGTTGTCTCCTCTTGACATACAAGACACAGCTTCCAGTTTGTCTCAGGAGGTGTTGTGGGAGTACGTTGCTCAAAAGTATCGACCAGTTGGAACTTCTTTGCCATGGCTGCAGTCTGGAACAACGCGTCTCTGATGTCAGGTGGTGCTGCTGCTGCCTCACCTGCAAAGACACAAAACACCACCATGTTACCACAAGTTACTACTACAAGCACCATGACTATCAACACTATACTATTACTGCAGCCGCCGTCACTGCCACCAACGCTGCCGCTGCAAAGTAAAATTCATTTTCTTGTGAAATGGTAGCCAAATTATTTGGTAAGCACAGAAGTATGTGTAATTGTACAATACTTATCACCTCTAGCACACTTATCACCTTTAGCATCCACAAAAAGACAAATTATGGTACATATTCAATGACGCTAACGGTAAATAGCGGCCATTTTGAAAAATGGCCGCCAAATGTGCTACGGGGAGAATCTTGAATGCCTCCATATCCAAAATTGTTCAGAATGTATTAATCCACATGTGTGCCAATTTTGGTGCTTTTAGAACAATTTGAACAATTGGTTTCATATTTCTTACTATGCCCCTGGGCTAAAGGCCAATATAGAGCCTTATATTGGCCTTGAGTTTGCCCATAGCGAGCAGCCGTATACGTTATAGCAGTAGGTTTGAAATAGGAGTTTTTTTATATCTTGGCGGCAGAAGGCAAATCTTCTCGTTACCATGTTCCCTAGACAACATAATAATAATAATAATAATAATAATAATAATAATGATAATAATAATAATAATAATAATAAATCTGCATATCACCTCGTTTGTTTCATTACTCTTTTATCATTTTCCTATAAAAGAATTAGGAAACTTGCTTATTAATTTGTGTTTTGTAGCGTACGGTTGGGTTCCGTAGTTGAAACCAGCATTTACCCTTTAAAACAATCATGAAATGAAATTATCTATATCTCTAAATCCCTAAATGCATGTAATTTTGGTTCCTTTCTCTCTCTCTCTCTCTCTCTCTCTCTCTCTCTCCTCTCTCTCTCTCTCTCTCCTCTCTCTCTCTCTCTCTCTCTCTCTCTCTTGTTTTTTACCAACTTGCCATAGAGGATTTTCCTTTTTACTGAAATTGCGTCTCCTTTTTGTCTCTCGTTTCATATATTTTTTCAGCACATTAGCTTACCAATCACGAGCTACTCATTTGGAAACTGTAACGATGAATTACTTGAAGTTTCAATAGGTTTGAATTACGTGTTTACCCGTTACGGAACTTACTGTACATGATTCAGTATTTTTTACTAGTTTTTAATTTCTGTTTTCAAATTGAAACCTGAGTAAATTTGAAGCAAACACGAATTAGTTACCAACTAGATATTTTCATACAATTTTTTTATGTCTCGTGAAGCTTCCTTTTGTACAATTTATCAAAATATGTACAGCAATATATTCTTTGCGGTTGGATATTTAATCTGGCTTCCATAAAGAGATTTATGTACTTTTAAGACCACTCCATTTAAGTCTTTTCTCATAGTCAAAGGAAATAGTAATACAGTGCTTCTTCCTTTAATATTTCTATCAATTAATCAAACCTGGACTTTCTTTTGTATTTTTTCTCTCCTGGTTGCCAAAAAATATTTATACATGTTTAAAATCCATTTCTTCTTTTTTATCTCTCGTTCAAGCCAGCTTAGTAAGCAGTGATAAATCGTTCTGCATACGTCAGCTTTTGCTCATTTTTCTTTGCCTCAAATTTGTATTTCACCGTTACAGCTTTACCCCATCTTTCTTTTCTTGCCTCAATTTTGTATTCCACCGTTACCAGTTCAGCAGTTAAAAGTTGTTACCAATGAATTCTATGTAGGACAAGAAAAAGAATCGTCCTGAATTCAAGCGGCATAATTTCATATCTAAACTACAACGAGCACTCGGTAGAGCGCATACATTCGCCTATATCAGCTGTATATCATAATATATGCAATTGAATTATGCACATTTTGGCACGTTTCCTACAAATCGGATAGAAATTTATTGACATTTTCGTGACATCGACCTTTGACCCAATCCATCCTAAAATCTAATAAAATTGTACTTGGATAATGACCAATCATCCCAACAAGTGTTTTGAGTTTCGGTCAAATAGTTTTTGAGTTATGCGAGTCACAAACAAACAAACAAACATAAAAGTATACAAATAAATAAATAAATACAAAAAGCTTTCGTGTTCAACTGATATGAACCTCAGTGTATTCGTGTTTATCGGACCTAAGAAGCACTACCTGATCTCTAATTCATTTTGAGGCCAAGCAGTTTACACCATTACATCGGGATGTCAAATATCGACCGATAAAAATACACTGCAAAAGCGGCTTCTCTTTTATAAGTGACGAAGCAGATTTGGATCAAGAAGCCTATCATTGTTCCCAAAAGCAAGCTCCTTTTGAAAACCCCCGCTTACCTACGTTAATCTCCGCCTATTCCGTGAGGATTGCAAAGATTTTCTTGTCTGTATTCTTTTCAAATCGTCTGTTATCGAATATTACTCCCAAAACAACAGCTTCCATTCTAATTCCATTCATGTCGTGTTTTGTCACGATTATCCTTTGATCTATTTATTGGTTGAGGAGTGTGCAATTGCCTCCTTAACTTTCGTGTCTTACCTAGGCCTGACGCAATTGAATAATTAATCAGATTAATACGGAAAGGAATACATTTGTGATTAAAACACTCTCTCTCGCCAGGGTGGGGCTACTCCCTCTACCCTATGTTGCTGAGCGTGACATGAAAGAAATATATTTATATACATAGCCAGACACTTCCTCCTTATTTTATAGAAGGGAGGACTATATCTGTGTAGCTCTTTCTGCGAATTCCTACGTTTTGAAAATGTTTTTCCTTATTCATCATCTTCGTTTAATATTCAAGAAAGACAATTTTCTACGACACACATTTCTTGACTCTAAAGGAACATATGTACAAGAGGGTTTTCTACTCTCGCTGAATATGAAGATATAAAATTAGCTAACTGTGGCCTATGATTTTGTTTACTGCGCAAATGTTTTGTATTAAAAAGCATACAGTAAATAAATTGGACTTATTATATTCTTCCCTTAGCAATGTCATCAATATTTAAGACAGTTCAGGGACCAACTAACTACAAGACAAAAGTCTGTCACTTGATGTTTGAGAAATCTATTTTCTAAATCTTTCTACCATCATTCTTGTCAATCTCACGAGTCAATCTCCTTTCTTTTAAAGAGAATGGCAATTTAAGATAAAAGGGGAGGAAGTGGCGATAAAGGAATAGAAAAGAAGTATTAAAAGAAATTCTGCGAAGGAGGACGATGGTCGCTAAATTCTTTTAGGAACAAATTTGCAGGTCTAATTTAAAATGAGGTCATGGCGGTGGAGTTGGGTGCTCTCAAACTAGGTTTTGCAAGAACACAATTTAGTCTTGTCTTTTTTATTCTTGTTTAAACACCTTTATCATGACCAGTTCTGTATACTACAAATAAATTTAGATTTAATCTAAATTACTTTAGAGGTTTTCTAATACGAAATGAACTGATTGAAAATGAAGTTTCATTGTAATTATCTCCACCGGAAAATTAATTTGTATCAAGTATGTGTTTTCCTTTAATGGTTAACTTCTCGTAAATTTGAATAAAATCATATTTATACCTTCAGCAGAAATTATTAATAATTGCATGATTCTATATCTAAGCAAATAGTCCCTAAGTAATAAGCCTGATCATTTTTTTGTTACATATCTATTTCTTTTCAAAGATAAAGATGTTCAGGTTTAATTTTTAGGTCAGAAGTAAAAAAATACAACATGGTATCTTGAATTCTCATTCGGTACAGCATACATCTCTTGTAATGTATCTGTTTCATTGATTTACTATAATAATCTATTTAGCCTAGAGCATACTCCATTGCATGGTATAACATTATTCCTCTCTCATGTATCGTCACGTCTCAGAAATGGTTAAGGAAATCCCATGGCATTATTAGTTATATATAGTCAATTTTAAGGATAAGTTAAAGATTGAACGGACACTTGGTAGACCGCATATCTTCGCCAACGATACATCACAAAATAGCCAAATGAATTATGCACATTTTGGCAATAGGTTCATGCTAATTGGATAGAAATTGACCATTAAATAGCAAAGAGGACGTTTTTTACCTAGTTGTGATCTTGACCTTTGACCCAATTCCTCCCAAAATCCAATAAAATTGTCCTTGGACATATCGAATCATTCAACAAAATCTAGTAAGATTCGACCGCAGTATAGATAGAAATAGGTTTTTGAATTGTTTGTGACCTTGACCTTGATTATGTTGTATATCACAAGATAGGAAATTGAATTATGCACATTTTGGCACCAGTTTTATGCAAATTGGATATATTTACTTTGAAATGTCAAAAAGACGTTTTTTGGCTTGGCATTTGACACAATTACTACTAAATCACAAGATAGGCAATTAAATTATGCACATTTTGGCACTAGTCTCATGAAAATTGCATAAAATTTGCCCACGATACAGAAAGAAGACTTCTTTACTTTTTCATCGCCTCGACCTTGACCTTTGACCCAATTGCTCCCAAAATCTAATAAAACTGTCCATGGATCATGGGTAATTATCCCATGGGTAATAATATCATGAGATTCAGTCTAATAGTTTTTGACAAGAAAAAAAACAACATACAAACAAACATAAATAAATACACGCGAATCAAAATATGACCTTCTGGTGAAGGTAAAAAGGAAAACATAAAATGATGCAAATAAAAAATAACTCAGAGACTGGTAATAATTTTTCTGTAATATCTTTGAAAATATCAAATATGAAAATGATGAGTAGTGAGTTTATATATGCCAGAAAATAGAAGAATCTGAGGGTTATTAGTTGTTAAAAGAAGTACATGAAAGGATTAAAAATAATAACAATAGGAGAGCGAAAAGAACCAACGGCATTTTATAGATGCCAAAAGGTGGAAGAACATGGAAGGTCTGATTGCTAATAAAATGGGAGACATGGAACATTAAAGAAGATGATGAAGAAGGAGAAGGAAAAGAAGAAGAATTTACAGTTCTCATCAAGTCTTTTAGGATGATGTGGTTAGTCCCACGCCCTTATCAATCAAGGAGGC
>NC_090733.1:109466746-109504246 GCF_036898095.1 Palaemon carinicauda
ATTCATCATCTCTCACTTCACGCTTCATAGTCCTCAGCCATGTAGGCCTTGGTCTTCTAACTCTTCTAGTGCCCTGTTGAGCCCAGTTAAACATTTGTTGAACTAACCTCTCTTGGGGAGTGCAATGAGCATGGCCGAACTATCGTTTATCTACCCCTTCACCATGATCTCATCCACCAATGCCATTCAAGTAATCTCTCTTATAGTTTCATTTTTAATCCTGTCCTGCCATTCAACTCTCAATATTCTTCTGAGGGCTTTGTTCTCAATTCTACTAAATCTTTTGGTGATTGTTTCATTGCCATACTATGACTCATGCCCTTACTGTAACACAGAAGTCACTAAACTAATGTATAACCTGATTTTAATATGTGATTTCGGACGATTTGATTTCCAAATTTTACGCAACCTAGCCATTGTCTGATTTTCGTTTGTTCAATCTTTCATTAAACTCTAATTCTAAAGACGCTGTATTAGAGATCATAGTTCCTAAATATCTAAATGATTGTGCCTTATTAATCCTTTCTCCTTCTAATGGCATTTCATCTTCCATTGCATATTCCGTTCTCTTCATCTTTCTTCTATTATTTTGAGCCCAACCTACCATCATATTTCATGCATTCTGGTAAGCAAGTATTGCAAATCCTGTGATATTTTGCTAAGAAGGACAGCGTCATCAGCATACTTTAAGTCAGCTAATTTTCTTTTACCAATCCAGAATTTTCATTCCCCAACATGCACATCTGTTCTATGCTTTACAAGATTCACGAAGAGGATAAGCAACATGCGACAACACATTCCCTTGGATTGCTCAATATATATATATATATATATATATATATATATATATATATATATATGTATAATATATGTATATATATATGTATATATATATATATATATATACATACATATATATATACATACATATATATATATATATATATATATATATATGTATATATATATGTATATATATATGTATATATATATATATATATATATATATATATATATATATATACATACATATATATATACATACATATATATATATATATATATATATATACCACTCAAAATTATTACGCATAACATATTCCACATGCTTTTAATAATGGAAATCGGGAAGGTCCCGCATTTTCTCCCATCATATGATAATGGCATAAAAGAAGATGAAGATAAAATATTTGTCAAAGCTCCACTGCGGTAAGCTCTAAAAAGCTCTTGCAAGAAGCTTATATCAGAGCAATATCCAATATTTCTCCTGAATATTTTTGGTGAATTATGTTTTGTCTAACTTTCATGCTTACGTTGAGACTCCTCTCCGAAGTAGGTTGTTTTGATACGAAGATCCACAGAGACTTTAACTTCAGTGGAACACAGCTTATATATATTGTTAGTGTCTCTCCCGTTGTTGGAGCTATTATTGATATTGGTGTTCATGTTGTTACTTTTGTTACTATGGTAATGATGAAGATAGCTTTAGTTGAAATGGGAAATGATAAAGATAGTTTTAGCAGAATTAGGAAGTGATACAGTTTTAGTAGAAATAGGAAATGATAAAGATAGTTTTAGTTGAAATAGGAAATGATACAGACAGTTATATAAGGAAATGATAAGGAGGATTTTAGTAGAAATGGCAAATGATAAAGATAGTTTTAGTAGAAATAACAAATGATAGTGATAGTTTATGGTGAAATAAGAACCGATACAGCTAGTTTTAGTAGAAATAGGAAATGATGCAGATAGTGTTAGCAGAAATAGCTAATGATATAGATAGTTTTAGTAAGAATAGGAAATGATGCAGATAGTTTTAGTAGAAATAGGAAATGATAAAGGTAGCTTTAAGAGAACTAGAAAATTATAAATATAGTCTTGATAGAAATGGCAAATGATAAAGATAGGTTTAGTATAAATAGAAAATGATAAAGATAGTTTTTGTTGAAATAGCATTATTATGAATTATATCAATGTTAAAATTGTCACGTAGTTTACCATTATGATAATTATGTATAACCACACAGCATTAAATAGTATTTCTAATTATATATTTTAGACATAACAGTTGGGAACTAATTGTCAAACCCCGTTATTTCCATTTTGCCATATGTTTTTGCAAGCATTTAGATTTCTGTTGGTGTTGAGTTCCGATTGGCTTGTTTTTTTTGGGGGGGGGGCGGGGGGCGTATACTAATATGGGGAGTCTAAGAATTGATAGGAAAATCATATATTATTATTATTATTATTATTATTATTATTATTATTATTATTATTATTGTTGTTGTTGTAACCATTAGCTAAGCCAAAACCCCAGTTTGAAAAGTGGGATGCTGTAATTCCTTAGGCTTCGATATGGAAAAATAGCTCAGTGAGCAAAATAAATTAGTGAACTATATGAGAAGTAATTAATAAAGAATATAAAATTATAGAAAGAGGAAGGGAATAAATAGGAGTACTGGAAAAACAGGAGTGTAAGGAAGCAGTGGTAAGGGAAAAGGAATGAGGATCAGAAACAGTGATAGGTCAATCCAAATGAAGAACAAGTTAGGGGAGCAATGGAAAACAAAATGCGTTTCTGGAAGGGAAGGTAGCAACAATATAACAAGAGAGAAGGAAGTGTGGGGAAGGCGATAGCTCGCCACTCTAAAGAGAGATTAATAAAATGGAGAAACATATGAAGAACAAGATTATATTTAACTCAAAAAGAAGCTTTAGTTGAGAGAGAGAGAGAGAGAGAGAGAGAGAGAGAGAGAGAGAGAGACGTCACTCCAATGAACGAATAATAGTGGAGCAGATAACAGCAAATTTCCCAGAGAATATTGCAATTCCGAAAACAAGCTCCAAAATTGGCACATGCAATCCTTGGGTTTCCTCTTTTTATAAAGCCTGTTAGCCACCCAATAATTGAAGATGGGGCCATTTTTCATGATGGACGCTATTGAATACACAGATATTACATTTGGCAATGAAATCTCAAAGACTTCTGTTTCAATCGTATTTTTTATGCAAAATCTGAATTTGGAACCATGAAATTGCTCATTGGCTTCCATGCACCCACAGAGCGGATGTCAACGCGTAACCAGGACACACTGGATGGCACATTTGTAGTCCCCCAAATTCTGTCAACAAAGACCCACATTAGTCAGCTTCTGTATATTACATGAAGGTTAACATAGATATGATTTTGGACAGCTGCGCATAAATGACAGGGTGTACCAGTGCAGGAAAGCTTAGCCAAGGGAAACAGGGCTTTACATTATTTTGGATGTACCGTAGTTACCCGAATGGTGAACAGATCGCACTTGGCTTAAATGATACCGGTTGAATGATCAGGCTTGGTGAAGATCATATATTTCTATTCTCAAACCTAGATGTATCTCATTATTGTGCAAGATTGAATACAAATGATTATCATAATGTGATACCTTGAATACCATTCACCAAGATGGAAAATAGAGATCCAGGAACATCTAAATTCTGGACTAACCGGAGTAAGTGTTGTCTTTGCCTGATGAAGATTGAAAAGCTCAAGACCCCACGTACACAACAGCCACAAGAACATGATGGCTTTCCTATGAGAGTGACTATTTCCTTCTTTCATGCAGTTAATAAGATTATGATTGTTCTGGATCCAGCCAGATTTCATGATAGTGGTGACATTGAAGTAACTGAGGAACAAGATGCGGTGTCACCCAAACTGTTGCCTTATGTTAAAAAAACATGAGACTGGAGAGCGCTAGAAATAGAAAAGCAAATTATGCTAAGTCAGTAGAATACTAGGCCAAGCTGTGTAGAATCACCCTTAAAGGCAAAACGTGTTTCATAACGAACAAAGAATCCCCATCCTCTGAGATCAGACAAGTTATGGCGATGAACGTCATGAATGTGCCCAAACTATAAGTGACAGAAAACCTCTTACAAGACTCGGTTGTGGAGATGCTATTACACAGGACCTCACATACCATTTTGCATGTTTAAGAGACCTGTATAATAGAGAGAGAAAGGATCTGAGAGCAACCAAGAGACTGAAACAGTGTTTTTATTATTATTATTATTATTATTATTATTATTATTTGCTAAGCTACAACCCTAGTTGGAAAAAAAGGATCTTATAAGCCCTAGGGCTCCAAAAAGGAAAATAACCCAGTGAGGAAAGAAATGTGGAAACAGATAAAATAGTGTGTCTAAGCCTAACCTTAAGCAAGAGAACTCTAACCCATAAC
Source organism: Palaemon carinicauda (assembly GCF_036898095.1). Taxonomy (NCBI): domain Eukaryota; kingdom Metazoa; phylum Arthropoda; class Malacostraca; order Decapoda; family Palaemonidae; genus Palaemon; species Palaemon carinicauda. The sequence continues at coordinate 109,470,973 of NC_090733.1, forward strand.
AGTGGAAGATCTTGGTACAGAGGCTATGGCACTACCCCAGACTAGAGAGCAATGGTGTGATTTTGGATTGTCATCCTAATAAAAGCTGCTTAACATAGCTAAGGAGTTTCTTCTACTCTCACCAAGTTAAAAGTAGCCACTGAAAAATTACAAAGTAGTAGTTAACCACTCGAGTCAAGAATTGTTTGGTTAGGTTAGTATTGTCAAGTGTATGAGGACAGATGAGAATGTGTAAAGAACAGGACAGACTATTCGGTGTATCTGTAGGCAAAGGACAAATGAGCTGTAACTAGAGAGGGACCCAATATGATAATTTCTGGCCAGTCAAAGCACCTAATAACTCTCTAACAGTAGTATCTCAACGGGTGGCTGGTGCCTTGGCCTACCCACGGTACCTGAAGAAAATGGACACCCATAGGCTATCTCAGAGCTGGCAAGTCACATCTCTAATTGAGACCAAGTGATCTGTCAAGGTTACTGCAGTTTTTTACTTTCAAACATGTTTCAGCTGAATACTCTGTGCCTAGAACAGCTGTGTGTTGATGCAGCAGTCCACAAGTCTTAAAGGAATAACTGTTGTTAGAAATCCGTGGTTTAGACGCTCACATACAGGGAACAGATTTTTGCTGGCTTTCCAGAAAGATATAGGCTTTGTCTTGTCAAAAGCATCTGACTATTTAATGAACCTGTTATCCTAGGCAAAGCCATTAGCATCTTGCAAATACATGTGCTGGACCACAACTGCTTTCTATGAGAGTCAGGACCTGCTTTTACTTAATGAAAATGATATTGCTCAAGAAGCTGCCACCAAACTGATTGGCACTCACCTTGAGATGTTTCTTAAGGGACCGAAACTGGAACAAGAATCCACCTCCTATTTCAGGAAACCCACAATTCAAAGGGGGTTATTTAAGAACTTCCCATTACTACACATGGCAGATTTCCTTTGAGTGTTTGTCTCTACCTACCAGTGTGAAAACGAGGAATAATTACCGAAAACAAAAGACGGAATATAATGGAACGTTCTGACTGTTTTATTTGTTTGTTGTTGTCAATATCTCCTCGACCACTTAGATTCTATTGGTTGCCCTCGTTATAACAATGATTTCCTTCCGATTAAGTTTGGTTGATATATCTAATCTAGAAATGATTCTCAGGGGAACAATGCAGATTTAATCAAATTTACGATACATTATCCATTTAGAACATATAAAGATATTCAGAGAGTTTTCTAAGTAATTCTAGTCACTTTTTAGGAATATACGATTAATGACGAAAATGAAATATAAGTGTTTAACAAAATCTTCATATAATGGATTACAGGGTCATCCACTAAATTTATCTAAACTATGTATATAATCAAAAGTACTCTTAAAAATTTATCCTCATATGAAAAAAAAAATACACCTAAGTAAACACATTATCAAAACTCAATCCTTTAAAATCTGAAGTAAAATCTTGCAATCAACATTATTCTAAAATCCTAATTAGAGCAAATATTTCCTTTGAGCTTCCCGCGTCTGTATTCATCTCTTCTCCTGCACCTCTGTAACATCTCGCTACTTATATGAATCTAAATGATACATTACCCTACTCATAACATACGGATTGGGGTGTGGAACCTCTGGCAGCATACAATAATATTAATAAATACATTAAATTCGTTTACCTCTGTAATGAATTCCCCGAAGGGACATTACGTTCAATTCGGATCATTGTAAGAAGTATTCCTAAAAATGATGAGTTTACTTAAGGAGCTTATTTTACTTTGAATATTTCATACTTGCATTTTTTATTTGCTGAACATTAAGAAATTCGAGTACTAGCACACAAAACAAAGGAAGATTAGTAATAAAAATTCAGCGTATATTTTTTATTATATTATTTCTTTTTCGTAATTCCTGAATCAACGGTAATATTACGTTCACAAGGATTCCTGTTCAGGAATACCATTGACATAGGTAGGAATGTTAATGGTAAATTGGTTAAATGAACGCCAATGCTTAAACCAGTTGGCAATAGGATGGGGGTTTAGTATAATGGGGGGGGGGGGGGTGGGGTGCTGCTGCTGAGGGATACCTAAACATCATGATAGGGTTTATATATCGCTACAATCAGCAGAGCTCTACTAGTCAGGCCACCTATACTTGGTTGGTTTGTTGTGAGCTATCAGAATAAGGTGTCATACCATAACCAATCCGCAGTGGTGATGAAAATGGTCAAACCCCAGGCATGACTAAGGACATGTCAAAGGACTTTGGTTTATACACCTATCTATCTATCTATCTATCTATCTATATATATATATATATATATATATATATATGTATATATATATATATATATATATATATATATATATATATATATATATCAATAATTCTACGAAATTCTACATACATAATGACATAGAAAATAAATTGAAATATCCTAAAGTTTTAATTGATAGGTCTCTACACAAAGCTAAACATATTTTTTATTTCGACTCGAATAAGGAGTCTTTCAAGAATGAGAATTTTCTCACACTTACGTACAATGAAAATTATGCTTATATAAAGGATTTATTGAAAATATTCAAGGTGAATTTAGTTTTTAAAAGTTCAGGAATAGTAATGAATATCTTAATGAATAATTTTCCAAAGTATGATAATGGCTCTATTTACATAATTCCATGTACAGTACTGGGTGTGACAAGAAACATATGGGTCAAACTGGAACATTGATTGACAACCGAATCAAACAACATCGTTATGCAGTTAGGACAAGACAAATTTCTAGTGACCTGTTTGTCCATATGAATGATTTTAACCACTGTATTGACTGGGAAAACTCTTCGGTGATTTCATTTTGTACAAACTTTGTAAAAAACGGAAATTTTTGGGTGAGATAGCCATGTCGTCCTGATGGAAGTTCCTATTAGTAGCTTCCTAAGGGATATATGTACTGCAGTGATATTCCCAGAGAATTTTACCTTTAGGTCTCCAGAATTCTAACTCCTGGCGTGAATATCCTTAAATTTTCTCTCAAGGATATCGCAAAATATCAGGGGACGTATTCTTTACACGCCACATAGCAATATGCGCCAGGAATAGCGTTTACGCTTCGAGGGGGAAAGTGGCAGAATTAGAAGGGGAGCCGTATCAAGGTTACCCTAGTTCCCATACTACTATTGAGTATCACAACAGCGCCATATCCAAGATGGCGGACATTCCTTGTAGCATTGAGCATAGTGCTACAGATACAGTAGTTACGGGAGGGATTTTGTGAAGATATTTTCTTTAGAAAAGAAGGGTGGGTCCATCAGGACAACATGGCTATCTCACCCAAAAATAGATTTTTCACGTCGCTCCAAATCCGTTTTTTGGGCTCAAGCCATGTCGTCCTCAGGGAAGCATACCAGAGCATTAATATATCTGTGGATTTCATCAGTGCCTTAACCTTGGGACAATATTTCTATGGTCATCTGGACCATTTGAGACAAATGACGTTACCGTTATCCATCATCATCACTAATCATAAACGATGTTAGTGCTTCCTGCCCCCTACAGGGAAGAGTCATTCTAGACGGTAGAAAAGGGGCCTCAAGGTTAGCATATATTGTATGAAGTATAAGTATACACTGAGTATACAAACAGTCTCATGGTTTGTATATATTGCCGAACCAATATCAGTGTCCATTATATCCATTGTTTGCAAGCATACAATGATATGAAGTATACTTACATGAGTAAGTCAAAGAACTCTGGCATCTTAAACATGCAATTGTTGGGCGAAATGGGATTCAATTACATTCTAATAGACATTTATTTCTAATAAATGACTAAATGAATTAACAAGTAAAACGAATGTAACATGATAAAGGAATTATATCTGCGATATATACAGAATTTTTTTTTCTTTTGAAAGGGAAGAAATGATGAGTGCCACTCTCAGACTGAAGAAAAATTTCTCTTCATAATTTCTGTACCTGTCATATTCTATCAACACTGTGTACTACGTACACACGGCACTAGTGCTATCTGTATAATTCCACACCTCAGATTTTGAACAGAGTTAGTGTCACCAAGGTAACACTCATTTAAAAGGGGATCACACTAAAAGTGCTGACACCTCCCTTTAATTTACAGTCCCAATCAATTAACTGTTCATCGCAGAATTAGACGACAGGTTTTAATACACTACCTGCCGCAGCCACCACATAATGCTTCAGTTCATGGACCTACTTAGCATAGTGTTTGTAGAACACCCTGGATGATTTCCATCCAGTATATGAGCGAAGACGCTCAAAGTCCATATACTGAAAAAAGTTCAGTGATGAAGCAATTTTTCTCGGATCATGACCTGCGGGAGTACTGTGAGGATCTGTTCTGCGAATAAAGTAGGTGAGCTTCGCCCTCAGTTGTTTTAGGGATAAGTTTGATCCAGAGGTTTCTCCTTTAAAGAGCTGTCCTCCCCTGAAGTCTGAAGTTCTACGAAGATAGACCTTTAGACACTCTACCGGCCATAGAGAGACATCTTCCTTCAGAGGGCAGATTCTCCAGGGACCCCACCTCTTAGTGGGTAGCTCGCTCTTAGCGAGAAAGGTTGGATCAGGAAAGAGATTCAGTTCTCCCGCTTCTGTGAACTGAATGTGGCCCTCATCTCTAGATAGGGCCACTTTTTCACTAGCTCTAGCCCCGGAGGCTATAGCGAACAGATAAATAACCTTTTGGGTTAGATCTTTGAGGGAGCAATATTCATTGTTCACAGATGAGGCATAATGTAGGACCTGGTCCAAAGACCATGAGATGGGCAAAGGGCGGTGCTGCAGGCCTAAGCCTTGTACATGCCTTCGGAATCTAATTAAAGATTTCATTTGCCAGATCCACTTGAAAGGAATATAGAAGAGGTCTAGTCAAGGCTGACTTACACGTAGTTATCGTGTACGCCGCCAGACCTTGATTATGAAGGTGGACAAAAAAGGACAGACAGAAGTTCATTGAAATTTCTTTCGGTCCTTTTGCTTTTACAAAAGCAACCCACTTTTTCCAAGAAAACTCATATTGTCTTCTAGTTGACTTAGACTTGTATTCTTCTAAGAATTCTATATTGCCTTCTGAGATCCCAAATCTTTTCCTAACTGCTAGGGCAAGAAAATCATGAAATGAAGGGTTTGGGCTCTCTGTGATAAATCGAAGGTAATTAATTTCTGAACCTTCTGAGATAGTCCTGGGTTCAGAACTAGGACCAGCCTCAGCTTCAGTTCCTTCACTAAAGGGAACAGATTGCTCTTGGGCTACTTGGGAGCCAACAGAGCCACTCCTCCCTTGAAGGATCTCAGCATGTTGAGGACCTTCAGCAGGAGATTGGATGGGATGAACAGGAATTCCTTGAGTCCATCCCTTCTATACTAGAGACATGATGTCTGTTATCTCCACTAGAGGATCCTCGTATGGGGTTACATATCGAGGTAGTTTCTTGATGACGCTGAGACGAATAGGTCGATCTGCAGCTCGGGGACTTGTTCTCATCTGGGAGAGAATAGGTCTGCGTCTGTGGACCATTCTAACACTATCGGCTTGAGCCCAAGTAGAGCATCCGCTGTCACATTGCGGATCGATTGTACATGAACTGCTGATAGGTGCTATCCCTTTAGGTAAGGGATGGTTAACGTCACCTAAACTATATGAGACGTTCTCTAGCCTTGTCGGTTCCGACGTCTCATTATCGCTTCGATGTCCCAGATCAGCCTGAGGAGGGCTGATCTGCGTGGAGAGAGTTTCCCCACCCATGACAGGACCAACGTGGCCTTGGGGCTTTTGGTCCTTGACCATTGTTAGGGAAGCAATTAAGGAAAGACCGATATCGGTCTTTTTGGATATCTTCGAGCGTTTGATGTGTATCTTCTCCAGACTCTTAAAAAATCTTTCAGCTGTGCTCTTAGCACTGGGTCTGTCACTATTGCAAACTGGAGAGAGTTCAGAACTCCTCCCTGTTAGCGTCTTGGAATCCTGACTAATTACCATAGTCTCTTGACTGACCCTGCGATCTCCTTTTACATCCCCAAGGGAAAGGAGAGTTGGTGTGACCACATGGTCTTTTAACCATTGAAGCCTTTGAGCTGGAGAGAATTGGGACTTCTTGAAGCTTATCTTGCATCCCCGATGTTCCGGGAACCGGATCACTTCCTTGGATGCTCATAGACCAGCCACTTCGGGTGCTGCCCACCCCAGCCTTTCGTCCAGGTACATTGTTGCCTGAACCATTTCTAGGCTTGGTTTTCGCGTGACTGTGTCTGCCGATCCCGCGAAGATACTTAGGACTGTGTTTAGTCTGACAAGTATCTTTCCTAGGACATATGTTATCCTCTGTAACTTGAATCCTAGGTAGGAGGGGAGGGGGTGACTGACTGGAAGTTGCCAATAGACATCTTTCAGGTCTGACAAGACTGCAAACACCTCTTTTTGAAACAAGCTCCTTATGTTCAGAAGGATTAACATTCTGAGCTTGCTGTGTTATTTGAACTTGTCGAGTGGCGACAAGTCCAGAATGATTCTGAGTTTTCTTGAGTCCTTCTCGTGAACACCAAACAGCCTTCCCAGGAATTCGATAGACTATACTTTCCTTACTGCCTGTATGCTCTAGAGCTCTAAGGTATACTCTTCCAGGAGGGTTTTGGAGTGTAGGAAGAGTTGAGGATATGATGGTGGAGGCATCTCTATTCTCCATCCTAGTCCCATCATGATTAGGCCTTGGACCCAAGGATCGAAGGTACAGCGATCCTGAAGGAACCTCCCTCCTACCAGAAGCATGTCTTTGCTTCGCCTGATCAGAAGGTTTACATATTCGACCGCTTGCCTGTGGTACCGCGGTCATTGTAACTGTGGGATGTTGTTGACCGGCCCGAGGAACATTTCTAGACTTTTCCGTCTTCCTTTTAGGTTGGGGACCCACAACCGTGGAAGACTTTCTCTTTGAAAAGATGCCCCACTTTTGGAGAAGTCCTATGTTCTCCGTTGTGGCCTTCTTAATCACCTTTCTAATTACCTCGTTTGGAAAGAGATCTCTACCCCAGATGTTGGAAGATAGCTTCCTGGTTTCATGTTTCACTGTTGCGGCAGCGAACACAAACTTCCTACAGGCTCTCCTAGCCTTCATAAAGGCATAAAAGTCTTTTACTAAGGTGGCCATATGCATTTTGGCCAAGACCATGAGCATGTCTGGGGTAGTTTGATGGGCTGAACACAACTCTATGCAGTTCTGTAGGGATAGGGAGGCTGCAAGTCTCTCCTTTGTCTCTTGTTCCTTACCCAAAAGAAAATCAGATAGTTTAGGGAGATTCTTGCTAAGCTGTCGTCTAGCGACATCCGCGTCTAGTCTTCCTACTGAAAAGGTTAAGTGGACTTCCTTCCAATCCTTTTCCTGCCTGGGAAAGGCTAGTGACAGAGGCTTGCACTCCTCGAGTGCAGGACATGGTCTACCTGCCTCCACTGCCTTGGCAACAGATTTAAATGCCTTCCACGTAAAGGGGAATGATATTAAAGCAGGAGCTAGAAAGGAAGGGTGTCTGTTACCTAGTGTGAATACTTTTGACACCGAGTAACCTGCCTTTCTCAGGCTACTTGACAAGATAGCCTGTGCCTTATCATGGTCGAGAATCATGACCTCCTTCAGTTCCGTTTCTTTTCTTGACGTTGGTTCATGTCTCAGTCGAATGAAGCAATTAGGGAAAGCAACAAAGCTTGGCCAAAACTGGATTTCGTCCAAAGGAACAGCCCCCATCTTCTCCGAGATGTAGAGTTTGCCGTTTAAAATTGACATAAGCTCCGTAAACCTCCAGGGATTGGTTTTGGAGCATGTCGGAAGTTCTTGGTCCCTGGGTTGTTTGTATGCCCCTTGGGCAGCGACAAGTGGAGCTTCACAGAGCTTCATCTTGAATTTCGCTTCCTCCTTTTCGTCTTGTTTGCGAAAGTTTTCTATTAGACCTTTCATATGGGCCAATAATTTTTCCATTTCGTCTAATAGAGGGGTAGAGAGTGAAGATGTCGATGTTAATGGCTCTAGAGCCGGCACAGATGGAAGCAATTCCAACACGACATTATCAACCTCTTCCCGTTGGGGCTTCCTGCCCTCCGTCCCAAGGGCTACCTGGCCGCAGGGAGGTGTGAATCGTGCCTGGGGCACCATTATTTCCTTACTTGCTTTCGGGAATAGTAGGTTACGCATCCTATCATTAGGTAGGTATGGTCCCGGAGAGATTTTCTGGAAATCTCTCAATCAGTTGTGTAGTTTGTTACGAGCTGCATCCCTAGACTCCATCGACTTGGGATTCTCTGTTACGAGCTTCATCCCTAGACTCCATCGACTTGGGATTCTCGAAACCCACGCACATTAAGGTCCGACATACATTGCAAACTTGAGGGTTCCAACAATGCAGGGATTCGGAAATAATATTGCACGGGGCATGAAACCTGCATGTATTATGACCATAAAAGTACTTACTCTTGATATTGCAGAAGACTGCAACACATGTCATCTGGGGTTCCTCCTGTAAAGAAAGGAAAGCAGAATGAGTATAGAATTGAATATCTCACTGATAAGCAGTATGTAGTAGTCATCTTTTAACTAAAATAGCTTAGGATAGTAAGCTAGAAAGGGATATGGGAGAAACATACTTGTGTATCCCCTGCAAGCAAGTGCTGTTACCTCTCCTCAGTATTAACTATAAGGAGATTCCTCTATCACGGAACTCTAACGAAAGGGTTCTAACCCATAGGGGTAGAAAAGTGTACAAGTCACTGCCCCTTTTTATTTTTTAACACTGTGGGGTAAGAAAGACTGATTTCTAATCAGATTATTGAAGGAATTCTATTCTTTCAATATAGGATCAGTCCCAGCAGAAGCCCACACAAGGGTACCCAAAATATGTTAGAAACTAACTACTGTCTAATCATACTATAGTTTTCTGTTTGCTGTATATACTATATTGCAAAATACCGACTACTGTATAATAATATATAATGTAGTTCACCCAGTGTGCTGCCATTGTGGCAAGCATCTGACGCCACGGTCCAGCCGGCATGACACCGATTGGACTAGGAAATATAAAAGACATATATTTTTGTATCCTACCCAGTCCATTTGCTGTGAACTTCCCTTACAATATTAAAATCATAGAGTTCCTGATCAAGGAAACTCAAGGATAAGGGTTCTAACCTTTTAAGAAGTGTAATACCACCAGCCCTTTCAACTATTTGATATTGTAGGGTAATATGAAAATTAATTCTAATCAGAATATTGAAGAAATTTTATTCTTTAAATATAGGATTGGTATCAGCAAACACCCGGGCAAGGATTCCCAAGATATATTGGAAAATAACTACTAGTATAATATATACAATAGTTTTTCTATCTGCAGTATATCCTATACTGCAAATATACTGACTACCTGTATAAACATATACTGTAATTCAGCCGGCATATAGCCGGCATAGCTAGTCACTGCCAGCGCAGCCAGCATGCTAGCTAAAAGAGAGAGAGACAACAAAGGGGGTGAAGGCTGCCTTATTACTGTGTATATATACACCAAATAAGGATGTAAATGTCTAATTTACTGTCTTTCTCCAGAAAGAGGGTTCAAATGGAAGGGGAGAATGTAACATTCAGGCATTTATCCAGCCACAAGTACCATCGCCGATAAAGTCCGGTCGGCACATAGCCGGCAGACTAGTACCCGGTAGCACTGGTACAGTCGGCATACTGCCGGCTGAGTCAGCACCTATCTGTGCCGGTCTGGCCGGCCTACCGCCGGCCAGGCTAATACCCCGGCAACAGAACTTGTGGCCAGCAGTCCAAGGGAGGACTGAAGAACCTTGGTGACCGAAGGGACTTCCCACCAACAGCCATCATGGCTGCCAGCTGCCGCCAGCCGCTGGCACCCATCATGGCTGCTGACAAATAACATGGCTGCCAGCAGCCTTCATAGCCGCCAGCAGCCGTCATAGCTGCCGACAGTTTGTATAAAACATGGCCGACGGCAGCCAACATTGCCGCCGGCAGTTGTTATGGCTGCCAGCAGCCGGCATAGCTACAGGCAGTCGGACAACAGCTGTAGAGTAGGAGTCTGGCCGGCCTCCGCAATCCACTGGCAATGGTGAGGTTGCAGGATGACGGCTCAAAGAAATACAATGGCTTGGCCATCACAAAAGAACAGAGGGTGAGGGAAAAGGGTCCTGTATGAGGTGTGGAAGGAGCCGGCAAGGTTGCCGGTCCTACACACCCTTAAGAAACTCTGTTTCAGTATCGGCGCCATCCTACGCGGCAGGAGAATTTTATTCTCCAATAAGGGAGAAACAGAGTTCCAGTGCCGGCTCCTCGACCTCAGAAGAATAACTATTTTTCAGCCTAGGGTCTGCGAGCACAGGACTAGTCTACTAGACCACAGGGAGAAGGTGGCGGCATCATACAACCACTTCAGGTGCATCCTAGGGAGGGCTAGCCTCCTATGTCGGCAGCCTAGCCGGCAGGGGAATGACTATTCACCCTGCCGGCCGACTGTCGGCACAAGATTAAATACTCTAAGGTTCTGACCGAGTCCCAAAACCTGCTATCTGCGGTTAAGGGAAGGGACAGAAAACCTAGGCTAGTCATGCCTGAATGAAAACTCGAGGCACCACCCACTAGGGTTGTAGCCTAAGGCTCCTAATCACAATGAATTTCTCTAATTTCACTGTGAGACAGGAGCTAATTTACACACATTGTAAAGAATCAATACTCTTCTTTCCAGAGGTGAAAGAAGCTCGAGATTGCATAATAATCCTTGAAAATCGATCGAAAAGGTCTGATCAACAGGGACCACCACCGTGCGAAATCGCTACAGAATTAGGAATGTCCGCAATCTTGGATATGGCGCTGTTGTGGCTCAATAGTAGTATGGGAACTAGGGTAACCTTGATACGGCTCTCCTTCTAATTCTGCCACTTTCCCCCTCGAAGGGTAAATGGTATTCGGGGCGCAGATTGCTATGTGGCGTGTCAAGAATACGTCCCCTGATATTATGCAATATCCTTGAGAGAAAATTTGATGATATTCGCGCCAGGAGTTAGAATTCTGGAGACTTAAAGGTAAAATTTTCTGGGAATATCACTGCAGTACATATATCCCTTAGGAAGCTACTAATAGGAACTTCCGACAGGACGACATGGCTTGAGCCCAAAAAGAAACAATATTGAATCTGCTTGTAGCAAATATTTTAATAACCAAATTTTACCTCTCAGCTCGGGACTTTTTAAACTAGACACATATATTGTTAATGAAATTTTAAGGAAGTACAATGTAAACATTTAGTTCAATGATTGTTACATTACTAACATTTTATCATATAGCGACAATTGTTTATTAATTTTCAACGACTAATAAATACTTGTGGCTTTCATTTCAGGTTTGTTAGGTTTCTTTTTTTGTATGATTTTATTTTCTAATTCACTTTGTACCCTGACGAAGTGTATGTAATACTCGAAAGCGCTTGGTATCTGATCTTTATATATATATATATATATATATATATATATATATATATATATATATATATATATATATATATATATGTATCCTATCACGCTCAGATGGGAACGGAAGTAGTCATACGCAGGGAATTGGAGGTTTCCCTAGGGCTACGTACTGAAAACACACCTTCCCACAAATTGCCGAACCTGCAGGTTGTACTGTAGGTAGAAAAGGGGGAGGACATGAGAAGGGTTCAATCTGTGTGTGTGCATGTGTGTGCATATCTTTTTAGATATTCAGACGTCACTTTTGACGGCTTGAGTACAGTAGTCTGTATTGTACGATATATATTTATGTATATGCAGTATACATCAAACAAACAGAACTTACCTAACCATTAAGAAATTTAACAGAATTCAACTTATACTAAAAGTAAGCGAAACTAAAACAGCTTTCTTCTTGAGAGAATTTCTATTTGAACTGTCAACTCGCTCTCTTCTTGAGAGAATTTCTATTTGAACTGTCAACTCGCTCTCTGCTTATGGAAAAAAACTATTCAAATAGCTAAAGCAACTGAAGTAGTAAGCGATATTGATATAATGATAATACAGTAAATTTTCATGAGCAGGAAATTAAGGTTAACTCATAATACATCCCATTATAAGCAATTTCACATAACTCTAATTCACACACAGAATCACTTCCTAAAACAACTTTTTTATTTAACAATCAACTATCGTTATATCAGCTCTGTTTTATTTTATATCTGCCAAGCCCTCTAATATCATATGGGCTCAATTGTCATGGGGTTTAACAATTACCTTGGTTCCTTCCACAAGACAGCGACACGGGGTCACAGATATGCTCGTAAGGGTCTGGGCGGACAACACTTCTCCTTTCTCAGGTACAGCTGTTACCCTACTTAAATGTCTCTCTGAGCTAACACACGCACTTACTGTCTCATGACTTTCTATTGGCAAAATGTACCCTCCTGCTTTTACTGTTATTGTATCTTTTCCCCCAAAAAGGCAAATTTGATTATTAGAGATAAAATCAATTCCTAGAATAGCCTCGATTCCTGTAATTCCCAAGGTGGGCAAGACAAAAATATCATGGTAATGTTACTCCTCTATGTAAATGTGTTTGTGGTAGCTCAAGTCCCACTGATTACCGCACAATTTCTATAACTCCCATATTATCTAAAGTTTTTGAACGTTTTCTGGCAAAACGTCTTAATAGGTATGCTGAAGGTAATCATCTATTCCCTAGTTTGCAATTTGGTTTTCGGAAAGGCCTTGGAGCATGTGATGCCCTTCTTACAATCTCCAATGCAGTACAGAAATCCCTTGATTGTGGTCGGGAAGTTCGTATGATTGGCCTTGATTTTAGTGCTGCCTTTGACCGTGTTAATCATGAGGCCCTTGTTTTCAAACTGAAACAGTTGGGAGTGGGTGGGTCGTTTCTTAGCATTATTATTGATTTTTTAAGTAGTAGATCTCAAAGAGTTGTTGTTGATGGGCACCATAGTGAGTATAGGAATGTGATATCCGGTGTTCCACAGGGTAGTGTTCTTGGCCCATTACTTTTCATACTATATACACATGACATGTGGTTTGGCCTAGAAAATAAGCTTGTTGCATATGCAGATGATGCTACTCTCTTTGCATCAATTCCATCCCCTGAATGTAGATCTGGGGTTGGTGAATCCCTTAATAGAGATTTAGCTAAAATTAGTGCATGGTGCAAATTATGGGGTATGAAGTTGAATCCTAACAAAACTCAAAGTATGATTGTAAGTAGGTCAAGGACGGTGGCTCCTCAACATCCGGATCTCAGTATTGATAATGTTTCTTTAAATTTGTATGACTCTTTCAAAATTTTAGGCGTGATTCTTGACAGCAAATTTACTTTTGAGAAACATATAAGGTCTGTGTCTTCTTCAATTGCACAAAAAATTGGCTTATTGAGAAAGTCTTTTAAGATATTCGGTGATCAATCTATTCTGAAGAAGTGTTTTAATTCTTTTATTCTACCTTGTTTTGAGTATTGTTCTCCTGTCTGGTCTTCAGCTGCTGATTCTCATCTTAATTTGTTGGACAGAAACTTACGGTCTATTAAATTTCTTATTCCTGATCTAGATATTAATCTCTGGCACCGTCGATCAATTAGTTCATTATGCATGTTGCATAAGATTTTTCATAACTCTGACCATCCTTTACATTCAGATCTCCCTGGACAATTCTATCCTGTTCGTAATACTAGGCAGGCAGTTAATTCTAATAGCCAGGCCTTCTCCATCATAAGACTCAATACTACGCAGTACTCTAGAAGTTTTATTCCAGCTGTTACCAAGTTGTGGAATGATCTTCCTAATCGGGTTGTTGAATCAGTAGAACTTCAAAAGTTCAAAGTTGGAGCAAATGCTTTTTTGTTGACCAGGCGGACATGAGTCTTTTTATAGTTTATATATGACATATTTGTTGTTGACGTTGTTAATAGTTTATATATGATATATCTCTTTTGACATTACTTTTTTTAGAATGATTTATTGTTAATTTGTTCTCTTCAGTTATTTATTTCCTTATTTCCTTTCCTCACTGGGCTATTTTTCCCTATTGGAGCCCCTGGGCTTACAGCATCTTGCTTTTCCAATTAGGGTTGTAACTTGGATAGTAATAATAATAATAATAATAATGTGTAAACTTCAGAGACCTCACCTTGAATTTGACGATTGTTGTATGGTTTATGTGTAGTTTATTTCTTCCTGGCGTGTCAAGAACAATGGATGCCGCTGGCTGTAGTCGATTTGATGAGAATTTTTTTCAATCAATGAAACACTGGCTCCTGTGTCGATCAGCGCTCGAATGGATCTATCTGGTAAGTCAACCGTCACTGTTAACATTCCTAGACGGCCATTATGAGATTTGGGGCACGGGCCAATGACCTCAGCTGCAATGCTGCTGCCCCCTAGTGCTGCGGGGGTGAGGTTGGGGGTACCGATGGAGGTCCCAGTGCCTGCTTTGTCACGTCTATTGTCCCTGCTTTCTTGGCTACTGCTTGTGATATCATGCAGGGGGGGGGGGCATCGAACTCCATTTTCTCCCCCTTCCTCTGTTTCCTTTTCCTCGGATGTTGGGCGGGGGGAGGTGTGCGTGTGCCACAGCTCACCCGGCCTGGGCATTTTTTGCTGAGCACTCTTGAGATAGATGACTGAAGGCCTGACAAGTGTAACAGCGGGGGTATCCTTGGGTGGGGCACTTCACTTGTCAGTGCCCCTCTTCCCCCCACAGTGTCAACATTTGAAGACTCTGCTAATCTGCTGACTGCATTTCCCCTTACCTCTCTTCGTGGGTCGACTGCCTTTCATGGCTGCCAACTTCTCGGAATCAGCTCCGTTATTGCCAGTCCTATTTTCTTCTGGCAAACTGTCTAAAATGTTTTGTATCACACTCACTACGTCTGCTAACGAGCGATTGTCATCGAACAAATAACCACATAAATACGGGTTTACTAATCTGTGAATATGTGTACGGGCAATTGCATTTTTGTTACCTGGGAGATTGGCACTACGGGTAGCAAACGAATCACAATCACGAAAAATGCGAGTTGCAAAACTAAGAACGGATTCACCTTCCCGTATTTTGGGTCTGTAATTTTCTTTTAGGTCTCCCTTTCTCGCGTCAGGCAAGGCATACTTCTCAATTAAACGTCGTTTTATTTCAGCATAACTTCTTAAACAGTAATGCAGCCAACACATTACCTCCATTACCGGAGTATCTTTCAGCCTTTTAATTACTTGAATAGCTTTTTCTCTTTCCGACCACCCATATGTAGCTACTTCAAAGTCTCTCAAAAACACTTCAATCGATTGAAACCCTTTGTTACGCCGTTGATCATCAAAAGGCCTAACGCTTGCCTGGAGTTCTAGCAACTTTCGAACTACGATTTGCGTATCTTCAATCGGCTGTGCATGTGTACTTTCACTTGTGTGCGTTTGAACTTCGTTTAGGTACGTTGGATATGCTGTGGTTGCGTGCCGCGCCTCTTCTCATTCAACCAAGAATCTGTTCATTAACTGTTGTAAGTTTTCTAACTTACTTCCCAATTCTTGCGATCTAATTTCCTGTATATATTCTTCATCGAGAACGCTATATCTCACTGCTCCTTCGTTCTCATCTCCTGTAGCAGCAGCGTCTGTTATGTTAGTCCTTGTGTATTTAGGCATCTCTAATTTTTATCTCACCGGCTCAAAGAACAACATCACTCACAGCATACACAAACAGAAATATTTTTTTACACCTGACACCAATATGACCCATGTAGACGGATAATGAGACCTCGGAATATGGGTTTTCTTTATTTATTACATAAGTTTTGTTCGTTAAGTACACCGTACACAACTACCCTCTTAGGTGAGTGACTTCTCAACTTGAGCGCTCACCGGCAACTAAACTCCCTTCACTCCCAAAATGCAATCTTTGAAATAATATGCCGAGACATAGGGTTTTGTGGAATACTCATGAATATTGAGTTAATTTACCTTGTCGTACAAGACATCTACATACATGAATTAGGAGACACACACACACACACACACACACACACACATATATATATATATATATATATATATATATATATAGATATATATATATATTATAGTATAATATGATATAATATAATATAATATAATATAGTATATTATAATATAAAATGAAGATAATTAAACATTACTACACATGAAGATAGTGAATAAGAGTCTAAAACAATACGTAAAAAAATGAAATTTGTGGTTTTTGTGTTTACGTGTTTTTTGTGTTGTGGACTTTGGGAATTATCGATCTAGGTTTTTGGGCGACTGAGATCTATTACATCCTTGATTGATAAGGGCGTGGGACTAACCACATCATCCTAAAAGACTTGATGAGAACTGTAAATTCTTCTTCTTTTCCTTCTCCTTCTTCATCATCTTCTTTAATGTTCCATGTCTCCCATTTTATTAGCAATCAGACCTCCCATGTTCTTCTACCTCTTGGCATCTATAAAATACCTTTGGTTGTTTTCGCTTTCCTATTGTCATTATTTTTAATCATTTCATATACTTCTTTTAACAGTTAATAATCCTAGTCTCTTATATTTTCTGGCATATTTAAACTCACTACTCATCATTTTCATATTTGATATTTTCAATGATATTATTGAAAAATTATTACCAGTCTCTGAGCTTTTTTTTATTTGCATCATTTTATATTTTCCTTTTTATCTTCACCAGAAGGTTATATTGTGATTGGCGTGTATTTATTTATTCACGTTGTTATGTTTGTTTGTTTATTTGTCAAAAATTATTTGACTGAATCACATGAAATTTTGTGGGATAATTGCCCATGATCCAAGAAAAAATTTATTGGATTTTGGGAGTGATTGGGTCAAAGGTCATGGTAAAGGTAATGAAAAAGTAAAAAACGTCTTTTTGTCGCATCGTGGTCAAGTTTTATACGATTTTCATGAAACTAGTGCCAAAATGTGCATAATTTAATGTCTTATCTTGGGATTTAGTAGTGATTTTCTCAAAAGTCAAAGCCAAAAACTTCTTTTTGATAAATCGTGCTAAATCTTTATCTACTTTGCATAAGACTGGTGCTAAAATGTGCATAATTCAATTGCCTATCTTGTGATATACACTATAATCAAGGTCAAGGTCATGAAAAGTTCAAAAACTTATTTTTTCTATGTCGTGGTCGAATCTTATGAAATTTGGTTGGATGATTGGCCATGATCCAGGGATAAGTTGATCAGATTTTGGAATCGATTGGGTCAAAGATCAAGGTCACAACAAGACCAAAAACTTCTTTTTCCTATGTAGTGGTCACTTTTTATACGATTAGCATGGGAATAGAGCCAAAATGTGCATAATTCATTTGTCTGTCTTGTGATGTGGCGTTGGCGAAGGTATGCGCTCTACCAAGTGCCCGTTCAAGTTTTAACTTATCCTTGAAATTAACTATATAATTAATAATGCCATAGCGTTCCTTAACCATTTCTGAGACGTGACGATACATGAGAGAGGAATAATGTTATACCATGCAATGGAGTATGCTCTAGGCTACTAAAGAGATTATTATAGTAAATCAATGAAACAGAAACACTACAAGAGATGTATGCTGTACAGAATGAGAATATAGGATACCACGTTTTATTTTCTCACTCCTGGGAGTGAAAATAAAACCTGAACAACTTTATCTTTGAAAAGAGTTATCTGACAAACAATTTTCAAGCAGGATTATTACTAAAGCACTACTTGTGCTTGGATATAAAACCGTGCAATTATTAATGATTTCTGCTGAAGATATAAATATAATTTTATTCAAATTTACGAGAAGTTAACCATTAAAGAGAAACACATACTTGATACAAACTAATTTTCTGGTGGAGATGATATGAAAACAAAAAGAAAATAATCTGCATTAAACACCAGATCGGTAACAAAGCTGCATTCATATATGCATATAATTGATTTATTGTTCATATCATTATCCATATTTCAATAGATAATATACTTGAGGCTCTAGACGGGTTCCGAAATTAAATCACAATGAAACTTCATTTTCAATCAGGTCATTTCGTATTAGAAAACCTATAAAGTAATTTAGATTAAATCTAAATTTATTTGTAGTATACAGAACTGGTCATGATAAAGGTGTTTAAACAAGAATAAAATAGACAAGACTAAATTGTTTTCTTACAAAACCTAGTTTGACCGCACCCAACTCCACCGCCATGACCTCGTTTTAAATTAGACCTGCAAATTTGTTCCTAAAAGAATTTAGCGACCATCGTCCTCCTTCGCAGAATTTCTTCTAATACTTCTTTTCTATTCCTTTATCGCCACTTCCTCCCCTTTTATCTTAGATTGCCTTTCTCTTTTAAAGAAAAGAAACTGACTCGTGAGATTGACAAGAATGATGGTCGAAAGATTTGGAAAATACATTTCTCAAGTATCAAGTGACAAAGACTTTTGTCTTGTAATTACGTGGTCCCTGAACTGTCTTAATCTTGATGGCATTACTAAGGGCAGAATATAATCAATCTAATTGGATTACTGTATACTCTTTAATACAATACATATGCATAGTAAACACTATCATAGGTTCCAATTAGCTAATTTTGTATCTTCATATTCAGCGAGAGTTCAAAGGCTTCTTGTACAAATGTTCTTCTAGAGTCATGAAATGTGTGTCGTAGGAAATTTTCTTTCTTGAATATTGAACGAAGATGATGAATAAGGAAAATATTTTCAATAATCATATTTACAAAGGAATTAATGCAGAAATTCGCAGAGAGAGCTACACAATTATAATCCTTCCCCTATATATAAATATATTTCTTTCATGTCATGCTGAGCGATATGGGGTTAGGTGGAGTAGCCTTACCCTAGAGAGAGGGTTTAATCACAAATGTATTCCTTTTCGTATTAATCTGATTAATAATTCAGTTGCGTCAGGCCTAGGTAAGATACGAAAGTTAAGGAGGCAATTGCAGACTCCTCAACCAATAAATAGATCAGATGCTAATCGTGACAAATACTACATGAATTGAATTAGAATGGAAGCTGTTGTTTTGGGAGTGAGATTCTAAAACACGATTTGAAGAGAATACAGACAAGAAAATCTTTGCAAGCCTCACGGAATAGGCGGAGATTAACGTAGGTAAGCGGGGATTTTTAAAAGGAGCTTGCTTTTGGGAACCACGATAGGCTTCTTGATCCAAATCTGCTTTGTCGCTTATACAAGAGAAGCCGCTTTTGCAGTGTATTTTTATAGGTCCCCATTGGACATCCCGAGGAATGGTGTAAACTGCTTGGCCTCAAAGTGAATTAGAGATCAGGTAATGCTTCTTAGGTCTGATCAAAACAAATACACTGAGAGTCATATCGATTGACCATGTGACGAGCCACAAGTTGATTCAGGTCGTTATCAGTGCGAGGGGAGAGCGAAGATACAAAGGAGACTAAATACAAAATAGAGAAATGTCGTTACTACGTACGATCGTGTGACACACGGTTGCTACCACCACGAAAGCTTTTTGTATTTATTTATATTTTATGTTTATTTGTTTTTGTGTCGCATAACTGAAAAACTGTTTGGCCGAATCTCATAACACTTGTTGGATGATTGATCACGATCCAAGGACAATTTTATTAGATTTTGGGAGTTATTGTGTCAAAGGTCAAGGTCAAGAAAAGGTAAAAAACGTCTCTTTGTTATATCGTGGTCAATTTCTATATGATTTGCATGAAGCCAGTGCCAAAATGTGTAATTTCAATTGCCTTTCTTATAATATACAGTTGATATAGGCGAAGGTATGTGCTCTATCGAGTGTTCGCTGTAGTTTAGAGATGAAATTAAGCCGCTTGAATTCAGGACGATACATCTTGTACATCTTGTTGTCCCACATAGAATTTAATGGTAACAACTTTTAACTGCTGAACTGGTAACGGTGGAATACAAAATTGCGGCAAGAATAAAAAGATGGGGGTAAAGCTGTAACGGTGAAATACAAATTTGAGGCAAAGGAAAATTAGCAAAAGCTGACGTATGCAGAACGATTTATCACTGCTTACTAAGCTGGCTTGAACGAGGGATAAAAAAGAAGAATTGGATTTTAAACATGTAGAAATATTTTTTGGCAACCAGGAGAGATAAAATACAAAAGAAAATCTAGGTTTGATTAATTGATGGAAATGTTGAAGGAAGAAGCACTGTATTACTATTCCCCTTGGCTATGTGAAAAGACTTAAATGGAATGGTCTTAAAAGTACATAAATCTCTTTATGGAAGCCGGATTGAATATCCTACCGCAAAGAATGTATTGCAAGTTGGTAAAAAAATCAGAGAGAGAGAGAGAGAGAGAGAGAGAGAGAGAGAGAGAGAAATTGTAGTTCAAGTTCAGTGACATGAACTTAAAGCTTCCTCCAAAGAAAGGAAATACATAGTGGAGAGAGAGAGAGAGAGAGAGAGAGAGAGAGATATGGGATATTTTATACGCACGCATACGAATAAACACTCGGGTTATTGTGCACTATTTTATGTATGACAAAAATTTGTTTACTCCAATTTTATAGAATAAAGCTTTAATAATTTCATGAATATAAGGTATATATTGTATAAACTAAATTTACTTATATCTAAAGAATACTTCCAAATTTGCAAGTTACATAAATTTGGTTTCTTGTGATTGTACATCCTTAAATCTTAATCTGTTAGTGGATATATGTGTGTGGTAGAGACACAGATGTTCACTTTTTTTATTTTATTCTCTAGTTTCCTTTTATCACATCCGTCCTTTTATTTACATACTTATTACGTATATTTCATTAAAAAGGTAACGTTTTCAAAACGTCTTAAAATATTTAAAGGTGTAACCGATTAGGATTCATGTCCGGTTTTCTACTGAATGCGTTTCTTTGCATCTCAATATGAAGGTACACACGCACATATATATGTGTGTGTATATATATATAAATATATATATATATATATATATATATATATATATATATATATATATATAACATATATATATATATATAACATATATATATATATATATATGTTATATATATATATATATGTTATATATATATATATATATATATATATATATATATATATATATAAATATATATATATATAAATATATATATACATATATATATATATATATATATATATATATATATATATATATTCTGAGCGGGGTTTGCGTATCCCCATGATCAGCAAAGCAATAATAGTCAGGGCCACCCATGGTAGGTTGGTTTGCTGTGAGCGATCAGACAAAAATCTCCCACCCTCTTCAATCCGCACTGGCCAGCGTGGTTATGAAAACTGGTCAAACCGTAGAGTTGATTTGACATATTTGAGACCTTTGTCCTGCGGTGGACCAGAAACGGCTGCATTTGTTGTTTGTGATATATATATATATATATATATATATATATATATATATATACACTGTATTTATACGTACATATATATGTGTTTATACATACATACATATATATATATATATATAAATTGTATTTATACGTGTATATATATATATATATATATATATATATATATATATATATATATATATATATCATATTCATCACACGCAATTTTCCCCTTCAAGAGAGAGTGAGACGAGAATAGTCTTCGTAATCATGTCCACTATGTGTCTGTCACCAAATTATATTTGTGCATTTATGCACATTCACTGTTCGGCAGGAATAATTGCACGTGTGAGTCATTTAAATTACAAATACATAAGAGAGAGAGAGAGAGAGAGAGAGAGAGAGAGAGAGAGAGAGAGAGAGAGAGAGAGAGAGAGAGAGTCATATTGTACTTCCAAGACAATCCTGATTCGTGCCGAAGAAATACGAAAGAAAATAAAGTTCCCCAGTCCCCTGTTAACCTTGTCAACCTACGCCAAGCCATTCTGTTGGTTTGAAATAGTAGCGTCATTTATAATCGTTCCCGCCGCCGCCTGGTTGGCATAAATGAAATGAGTAGATCATAATTTATACAGCCTGGCTAAGACTAATTGCCTCTTAAGGTCGAATCCGTTTTCATCTTTCTCGAATCGGTGTGTTCAGGAGTCGAGACTTATAGCTGAGCGTAGGGGTGAAGGATGAGAGAACTGTGGACTTAACTGGAAAAGAGAGAGAGAGAGAGAGAGAGAGAGAGAGAGAGAGAGAGAGAGAGAGAGAGAGAGATGGCTGTTAACTATAGTCAAAAGAGAATAAATAATGGAAAATGGTATGGAAGGAGTCAGAGGTACACCACTTTGGTGGTTATGAAAACCCTTGTAAATATGGCGAATAAGAAGTAGGAGCAAAGGGTTTAGTGATAAAAAGATTAAATTAAAAAATCGTTACATAGAGAGAGAGAGAGAGAGAGAGAGAGAGAGAGAGAGAGAGAGAGAGAGAGAGAGAGAGAGAGGGGGGGGGGCTATGACCTTAAATCACGAAAGTAAGGATAAGAATTAAATTTCTTTGAGTCGGTTTAACACCATTGGGGCTAAAAAAAAACGGATTTCAAGGGAATTATTGGTGTTCTTGCTGTTGTGAGCTTAGGTAAGCTTTTCCCTGATACAGGTTGTTACTGATGCAAGCATCTGGTAAGGGGTGTATCAGTAAGTACTTCCTTGAGGAAGAAATCTGCATGTGATAGTGTATGTGGGGCGTAAGCTGGCAAGTCATCCTCCCATGATCTTTTCTGCCTCATCAGTCAACACCTCATAAATCAGTTTTATGACTTTACTGGGACACCCTCTGTCTCCTCGTTATGGCCCACATCGTCAGTCGAAATTCCTTGGTGGGAAAAACACTTCATATTCTTTACAGACGTTGTTTTAAGTTGTAAAACGCAACGCTTCGGGTATTATTATTATTATTATTATGAGCCATTTAGGCCTGCTCGCCTGCTCAGTGCTGTTGGTGTTCAATTGTAGTTTAGCTAATAATAATAATAATAATAATGATAATAATAATAATAATAATAAATCTGCATATCACCTCTTTTGTTTAATTACTCTTTTATCATCTTCCTATAAAAGAATTAGGAAACTTGCTTATTAATTTGTGTTTTGTAGCGTACGGTCGGGTTCCGTAGTTGAAACCAGCATTTACCCTTTAAAACAATCATGGAATGAAATTATCTATATCTCTTAACTCCCTAAATGTATGTAATTTTGGTCTCTCTCTCTCTCTCTCTCTCTCTCTCTCTCTCTCTCTCTCTCTCTCTCTCTCTCTCTCTCTCTTTGTCTTTACCAACTTGCCATAGAGGATTTTCCTTTTTACTTAAATTGCGTCTCCTTTTTGTCTCTCGTTTCATATATTTTTCAGCACATTAGCTTACCATTCACGAGCTAATCATTTGGAACCTTTAACGATGAATTACTTGAAGTTTCAATAGGTTTGAATTACGTGTTTACCCGTTACGGAACTTACTGTACATGATTCAGTATTTTTTACTAGTTTTTTATTTTTGGTCCAAATTGAAACCTGAGTAAATTTGAAGCAAACACGAATTAGTTACCAACTAGATATTTTCATACCATTTTTTATGTCTCGTGAAGCTTCCTTTTGTACAATTTATCAAAATATGTACAGCAATATATTCTTTGCGGTTGGATATTTAATCTGGCTTCCATTAAGAGATTTATGTACTTTTAGGACCATTCCATTTAAGTCTTTTCTCATAGTCAAGGGAAATAGTAATACAGTGCTTCTTCCTTTAATATTTCTATCAATTAATCAAACCTAGACTTTCTTTTGTATTTTTTCTCTCCTGATTACCAAAAAATATTCATATATGTTTAAAATCCATTTCTTCGTTTTTTATCCCTCGTTCATGCCAGCTTAGTAAGCAGTGATAAATCGTTCTGCATACGTCAGCTTTTGCTCATTTTTCTTTGCCTCAAATTTGTATTTCACCATTACAGCTTTACCCCATCTTTCTTTTCTTGCCTCAATTTTGTATTCCACCGTTACCAGTTCAGCAGTTTAAAGTTGTTACCAATGAATTTTATGTAGGACAAGAAAAAGAATCGTCCTGAATTCAAGCGGCATAATTTCATATTTAAACTACAACGAGCACTCGGTAGAGCGCATACCTTCGCCTATATCAGCTGTATATCATAATATATGCAATTGAATTATGCACATTTTGGCACGTTTCATACAAATCGGATAGAAATTTTTGGACATTTTCGTGACGTTGACCTTTGACCCAATCCATCCTAAAATCTAATAAAATTGTTCTTGGATAATGACCAATCATCAAAACAAGTGTTTTGAGTTTTGGTTAAATAGTTTTGAGTTATGCGAGTCACAAACAAACAAACAAACATAAAAGTATATAAATAAATAAATAAATATTAAAAGCTTTCGTGGTCAATCGATATGAATCTCAGTGTATTCGTGTTTATCGGACCTAAGAAGCATTACCTGATCTCTAATTCACTTTGAGGCCAAGCAGTTTACACCATCCCATCGGGATGTCAAATACGGACCGATAAAAATACACTGCAAAAGCGGCTTCTCTTTTATAAGTGACGAAGCAGATTTGGATCAAGACGATTATCGTTGTTCCCAAAAGCAAGCTCCTTTTAAAAATCCCCGCTTACCTACGTTAATCTCAACCTATTCCGTGAGGATTGCAAAGATTTTCTTGTCTGTATTCTCTTCAAATCGTGTTTTCGAATCTTACTCCCAAAACAACAGCTTCCATTCTAATTCCATTCATGTCGTATTTGTCACGATTATCCTTTGATCTATTTATTGGTTGAGGAGTCTGCAAATGCCTCCTTAACTTTCGTATCTTACCTAGGCCTGACGCAATTGAATAATTAATCAGATTAATACGGAAAGGAATAGATTTGTGATTAAAAAACACTCTCGCCAAGGTGGGGCTACTCCCTCTACCCTATGTTGCTCAGCGTGACATGAAAGAAATATATTTATATACATACACTTCCTCTTTATTTTATAGAGGGGAGGACTATATCTGTGTAGCTCTTTCTGCGAATTCCTACATTAATTCATTTGTAAATATGCTTATTGAAAATGTTTTCCTTATTCATCATCTTCGTTTAATATTCAAGAAAGACAATTTTCTACGACACACATTTCTTGACTCTTGAGGAACATATGTACAAGAGGGTTTTCCACTTTCGCTGAATATGAAAATATAAAATTAGCTAACTGTAGCCTATTATTTTGTTTACTGTGCATATGTTTTGTATTAAAAAGCATACAGTAATTCCATTAGATTGATTATATTCTGCCCTTAGTAATGTCATCAAGATTTAAGACAGTTCAAGGACCAAGTAATTACAAGACAAAAGTCTGTCCCTTGATATTTGAGAAACCTATTTTCCAAATCTTTCGACCATCATTCTTTTAAATCTCACGAGTCAATCTCCTTTCTTTCAAAGAGAAAGGCAATTTAAGATAAAAGGGGAGGAAGTGGCGATGAAGGAATAGAAAAGAAGTATTAAAAGAAATTCTGCGAAGTAGGCCGATGGTCGCTAACAAATTTGCAGGTCTAATTTAAAACGAGGTCATGGCGGTGGAGTTGGGTGCTCTCAAACTAGGTTTTGGGAGAACACAATTTAGACTTGTCTTATTTATTCTTTTTTAAACATCTTTATCATGACCAGTTCTGTATACTAAAAATGAATTTAGATTTAATCTAAATTACTTTACCGGTTTTCTAATGCGATAATGAACCAATTGAAAATGAAGTTTCAATGTAATTTAGTTTTGGAACCCGTGTAGAGTCGCAAGTATATTATTCATCAAAATATGGATAATTAAATGAACCATAAATCAATTAAATGCATATATGAATGCAGCTTTGTTACCGATATGGTGTTTAATGTAGATTATTTTCTGTTTGTTTTCATATCATCTTCACCGGAAAATTAGTTTCTATCAAGTATGTGTTTCCCTTTGATGGTTAACTTCTCGTAAATTTGAATAAAATTATATTTATATCTTCAGCAGAAATTATTAATAATTGCACGATTTTATATCTAAGCAAATATTCCCTTAGTAATAAGCCTGATCATTTTTTGTTACATATCTATTTCTTTTCAATGATAAAGATATTCAGGTTTTATTTTCAGGCTCAGATGTAAAAAATACAACATAGTATCTTGAATTGTCATTGGGTACAGCTTACATCTCTTGTAGTGTTTCTGTTTCATTGATTTACTCTAATAATCTCTTTAGTAGCCTAGAGCATACTTCATTGCATGGTATAACATTATTCCTCTCTCATGTATCGTCACGTCTCAGAAATGGTTAAGGAATCCCATGGCATTATTAGTTATATAGTAAATTTCAAGGATAAGTTAAAACTTGGACGGGCACTTGGTAGAGCGCATATCTTCGCCAACGATACATCACAAAGTAGCCAAATGAATTATGCAAATTTGGCACTAGGTTCATGCTAATTGAATAGAAATTGACCATTATATCGCAAAGAGCCGTTTTTTACCTAGTTGTGATCTTGACCTTTGACCGAATTCCTCCCAAAATCCAATAAAATTGTCCTTGGACCATATCCAATCATCCAACAAAATTTAGTAAGATTCGACCGCAATATAGCTAAAAAAAGGTTTTTGAGTTGTTTGTGACCTTGACCTTGATTATGTTGTACATCACAAGATAGGAAATTGAATCATGCACATTTTGGCACCAGTTTTATGCAAATTGGATAAATATTTACCTTGAAATGTCAAAAAGACGTTTTTGGCCCTGACCTTTGACACAATTACAACTAAATCACAAGATAGATAATTAAATTATGCACATTTTGGCACTAGTCTCATGAAAATTGCATAAAATTTGCCCATGATACAGAAAAAATCCTTTTTCACTTTTTCATTGCCTCGACCTTGACCTTTGACCCAGTTGCTCCCAAAATCTAATAAAACTGTCCTTGGATCATGGGTAATTATCCCATGGGTAATTATTTCATGAGATTCAGTCAAATAGTTTTTGACATGAAAAAAAAAACATACAAACATAGATAAGAAAATACACGCCAATCTAAATATGACCTTCTGGTGAAGGTAAAAAGGAAAACATGAAATGATGCAAATAAAAAATAGCTCAGAGAAAATATCAAATATAAAAATGATGAATAGTGAGTTTATATATGCCAGAAAATAGAAGAATCCGAGGGTTATTAGTTGTTAAAAGAAGTACATGAAAGGATTAAGAATAATAACAATAGGAGAGCAAAAACAACCAAAGGCATTTTATAGATGCCAAAAGGTGGAAGAACATGGAAGGTCTGATTGCTAATAAAATGGGAGACGTGGAACATTAATGGATTTTGACGAAGGAAATATCTATTTCTGGGGAGAGACCTGTGACGCCCGGTGAAAAGGTCCTTCTTTACACTTTTCTGATATAAATCTTCCAAATATACCAGAGAAAGATAAAAGCATGGAATGCAGAGGTTACTACCCTCGCGCGAGCACCTTGTGGGTGTCGTGTATACAGCAGGGGCGTGTGAAAACCACTATTCACGGGCTGTCTTCCATTTAGATAATTCGTTCATCAAAGGGAAGGGCCGTAACAGAGGCCCTAGAAACCACACTTGGACCACGCCACCGACACCTAACACGAGCGCCCTCTAGGACATCCTTCTGCAAGAACATATGGCTTGGCAAGGAAAGGGAGGGTCCGTACAAAATAACCGGTAAGGGTTTCACCGGGCGTCACAGGTCTCTCCCCAGAAATAGATTTTTCCTTCGTCAAAATCCCTTTTCTGGGTCGACCTGTGACGGCCGGTGAAAATGTACCAGAGAATGCCTTCCAAGCCCAATAAAGTAATAACATAATGAGTAGAATACAAACACCATGTAAGACAATAATATAATATAATACTGTAAGTAAACATAAAATTACAAACTAGCCAAAGGACATAGGGAACGTAAGGCTAAATAAATATGAAGACAAGGAAACATCTGAGTGTCCAAATGCAAAAGGCATCAAATCTTACATGTCTAAGCATATCTAAACATTAAAGGAACGGTAAATACAATAACAGTTAAACCATAGGAATTAAACATGGTAAATATCTTAGGGCTAACGAACCACCCAGAAGAGTGGCGACGTGGTGTGAGTGGCGGGTAGGAGGGGGAAGAGATGAGATGGAAGAAAGGAAGAAGAAGAGATTAATGGGGAGAGATAAGACTCCCCGCTGCAACCGTTGGGTATTTAAGGGCCTGTAAGTTCTTTAGATAGTGGCGTTTGAAAACCATAGGAGATTTCCAACCCGTATATTTTTTAAGGTCATCAAAGTCCATGTTCTGGAAGTAATTGATGGAGGTAGCTACTGACCGTATATCATGAGCATGGGGAAATGATTCCGGATTAGCATGTTTAATGAAGTAGAAGATTTGTTGTCTGATACCTTGAATGGAAATAGTACCTCCTTGTTCCCTGATAAACAAGGGGCCAGACGAGCGGGTGGCAGTTCTAGCTAAAAAGGCCCAGAGAGTAGTGACTGGACACAGAGAAGGATCCTGGGGAAGGGAGATAATCTTCCAAGGGGACCACCTATTTTGCAGATCCTCATTTTTAGCTAGGAAAGCTCTGTCTGGAGAAAGGAGTACTTCGCCTGAAGGGAGGAAATCTATGTTTTCCGGGTTTCGTGAGAGAGCTGCTAGTTCTGAGATTCTAGCACCTGAGGCCAAAGCTGTTAGAAATAAAGTCTTCCTAAGAAGAGTGATATAAGAGCAGGATTCATTGTCCGTGTCCGACGCAAGTTTGAGGACATCGTTCAGTGACCAAGAGACCTTTTGTGGACGAACCGAAGGTCGAAGCCTAGCACACGCTTTTGGAATAGATGAGAAATAGGAATCAGCTAGGTTAATGTTAAACCCAACAAGGAAGATCTTCTTCAAAGCTGACTTGATGGTGGTTATAGTGCTAGCTGCTAGGCCTTTGTCAAATAGGAACCTAAAGAAAGAGATGGCTAAATTCAGAGACATACGAGTATGGTCTGAATTCTTTAGGAAATCTGCTAGTTTCTTAACGGCCGAATCATATTGACGAATTGTCGAGTCCCTTTTGTCTGATGCGATGAAGAGAACGTTTTCCGGGTCAATGTTTGCGTCTCTACGAGCTGCAAACTTCATGAAGTCCACAAAGTTAGGGTTTTGGCTATCCTTGAGGAATCTGACACAGTCTGAGTTTGGATTACTTGGGTCAGTTTGGGGAATGGGATCCTGAAGGGATGGAGTTTCAACTCGAGGAGGAGAGGAAACCAACTGCTCTTTGGCCAGTGAGGTGCTACTAAAGCCACTGCCCCCCGGAAGGAGCGTAGTTTGTGTAAAACTTTCATTAGAAGATTCACTGAGGGAAATAGGTAAATCTTCTTCCAATAGTTCCAATCCAGGGTTAATGCGTCCATGTCATAAGCCTGAGGGTCCAGGTTTGGGGTCACATAACAAGGAAGTTTGTGATTCATCTGAGTTGCGAATAGATCTACCTGGAGGCCCGGAACCAGCCTGAGTATCCACCGGAATGAAATTATGTCTAGAGACCATTCTGATTCCAGTGGTTTCGTCCTGGATAGTGAGTCCGCTATCACATTCTGGACTCCCACTAGGTGAGTTGCTGACAGGAACCAGTTCTTTTCTGTTGCCAAGGCGAAGATAGTGACCAGGATCTGATTCAGGTTTGGTGACTTGCATCCTCCTCTGTTGACGCAGTGTACTACGGCTGTGCTGTCTGACACTACTCTGATGTGGGTCGACCTCGGAGGAGAGAGTCTCTTCAGGGTCAAGAACACTGCCATGGCTTCGAGAACATTGATATGGAACTGTTTCATGGCGGGTGACCAAGAGCCCTGAAACATCTGATGTTCGGAGTAACCCCCCCCCCCCCATCCATTCAGAGACGCGTCTGTATGAATTGTCACTTGTGGAGGTGGGAATTGTAGAGGAACCGATTTGGAGAGGTTCTTCGGTTCGGACCATGGGCGTAGTCTCATTTTCAAGACAGAGGGGATATTCGAAACCTTGTCTCTTAAAGGTACTGTAGCTCTCTTTCTCCAAACTCGATTGATGTCTTTGAGTTTGGCTTTTAATAGGAGATCTGGTACTGAAGTGAATTGGAGAAGGCTGAGGATTCTTTCTAAGGGTCTTCTGGACACCTGTTTGTGTTTGAGAAAATTCTTGATCTTGGAAGCTATTTCTCTTACCTTTTTGGAAGGAAGAGACAGCTTGTGCTTTGAAAGGTCCCACTGAATGCCTAACCATTTGAAGTGGCCTGATGGTTGCAGGCGGGACTTTTGGAGAATGACCTGAAATCCCAGGTTGGTGAGAAATCGAAGTACTTTCTTCGTAGCTCTGTTGCATTCCAGGGCCGACCGAGCCCAAATGAGCCAATCATCCAGATAAGCAATGATCTGTATCCCTTGGTTCCTGAGTTGTTCTAACACTGTCTCTCCCAGTTTCGTGAATATCCTGGGAGCAATGTTGAGGCCGAAGGGCATGACTTTGAACGCAAAGGCTTTCCTGCCTAGGCGGAAACCTAGGTAAGGAGAGAAGTTTCGAGCTATTGGTACATGATAATAGGCGTCGGTAAGATCGATAGAGGTGGTGACGGCCCCACGGGGAAGTAAGGTCCGTACCTGAGAGATAGTCAACATCCGGAACTTGTCGCAGAGAATGTAAGAGTTTAGCTTTGACAAGTCCAGGACCACTCTCAATGCCGACGAGCCTTTCTTCGAAACTGTGAACAGGCGGCTTTGGAACTTCAGCGATCGAACCCGTTTGATTGCTTTCTTCTTGAGTAACTCTGTGGTGTACTCTTTCAGGATGTGAGTGGGTTTCTGGAAGAAGGTCACTGGTGGAGGAGGAGAACCTTTTGACCATTTCCACCCCAAACCTTTGGAGATTATGCTGTGAGCCCACGGACTGAAGGTCCAATGGTCTCGAAAGTGGTAAAGTCTCCCTCCTACCGGGACCACATCATTGCAAGGGAGTGAATCTAGTCCTTTCCCTCCCCGAGCACCCCTTGTCCTAGGTCCGGCTCGTTGGCGGAACTGTCCTCTACCCCTGTAGCTTCCTCTCTGGTGTCCACGAAAGGAACCTGAGGGTTCGTAGCTAGGGTTGTATGCAGGCGAGGGCATCCAAACGGGGTTGGGTTGTGTACCTGGGGGAGCAGTGAGGTAGACCACCTGTTGAGGGGGATTCGGTTGCAGAGACGTCGAAGCAGAGGGAGACTGTGATGACAAGTGGGTAACTGACGATTGATGGTAGTGACCCCGGTTCGTCTTGTAAGGGGTAAATCTCTGCTTCTTCTTGAAGAAAGCTTGCTTTTGGGCTTCGACCTTCCTTTTGGTAGTGAGGCCCCACCTCACTTGCAAATTTTGGTTTGCTCTCGCAGCGTCTTGCAGAACCTTGTTCACCTCCTCCTGAGGAAAGAGGGTTTTACCCCAGCAGGAGGAAGCTATCAGCCTGTTCGGTTCATGTCTGATAGAGGCCTCAGACAGAACGTATTTCCTGCAACTAACCCGAGCAGACCAGAAATCGTGTAGGTCGATTTGGTAGGACAGAGACAGGTTCTTCGTGAATATCCGAAACAAGGTCTCTGTCGGATAAAGTGAGGCTAGGGACTCCGCTGAGGTAATGGAGTGGAGAGACTTAGCTAACCTATTCCGTGCCTCAAACTCAGCCTTGAGAAGATTCTCCGGTAATTTGGGAAGCTTCTCGGAAAACAGAGTAGAGGCGCAGTCTGGGTCTAACTTCCCTACTGTGAAAGTAGAGGAAGCATCGTCCCAGGTAGTAGAGGTACTCGGGATGAGCATGGAGGTGGGGTCCATCTCTTTAAGAGCCGGCATGGCAGAACCTTCTTTGACAGCTTGAATAGTAAGATCTGTCAATTTATCCGTAATAGGTAAGGTAATAATGGGAGCAGTTGCAAATATGGTGTAGGCCTCTTTGTGTGGGGTGAGCTTGGAATTAGCGCACCCCCAGTCCGACAACGTCCTGGCCCAGACAGCTTGGGCCTGCTCTTTAGGAAATATTACCGTTTCCTTCGGTACCTTGTCTAACCTAACCAAGGAATGCTCTTTCAAACGGACGAAGCTGTTCAATGGGAATTCTAGTCCCGGAGGGTAAAATTCTAGGTCCTCTAGAGGGCGGGTGCCTATGCCATCCAGAGTTATGGTTACCATCTATATATGGAGCATGTAAGGCAAACCTCCATGGGTTGTTTTTATCGAAAGGGGGTAACTTCGATGCGTCTGGGGCTGAAGGAGGAGGCATCTGAGTTCCTGAACGGATCAAATTCGCAACCATATCTTTGAGCTCCGTCATAGCTCCTTGGCTTGCCCTAGAATGTTGTTGTATCTGCTCTTTAACAATATCCCTGATCAGGTCGGCGGGGAAGGAGGGATCCTGAGCACGACCCGCTGATGAAGCCCTGGACTTAGCGGACTTCGTCTTTTTAGCAGTCACGGTTTTATGCAAAGTAATATGAACATCAGGATCCTTTGAGGGTCCAGGGACCGGTGACGCAGATAATGGCAAAGCTGAAGGCTTAAAGGTACGTAGTGCTTCACCTTGGGTCGTACAGGAACGGAGGGATCCCGAGGAGAAGCCGTGGAAGGAAGAGGTAGAGGAAGGAGTGAGAGATAAAAGGGGGGCCACCAACTCATCCCACCTACCTGCTCATCCATGGGTTCGACGTCCAAATCTAGAGAGGACACGTCCCCCGCCAATTAAGCTTCCTCTTCCGTTGGGATGGTTGCTCTAACCGCCTCAATTAACGGGGCCGCTGTCTCCGGTGGAACTGCCGCAGTAGTAGAGCCCGGGAACAGGCGAGAGGCCATGACTCCGTCGAGGAGATAGGGTGCGCCAGACGGAGCATTCCTTCCTAAGGCTGACACCCAAGGACGGAGAGCAGCCCTTGCAGCCCGGAGAGATTCATCATCAGCCTGAAAGAGGTGAGGGGATTAATGATGAAGAAGAAGACCGTTCTCCGCAATAAGCGATGTATACATATATAAAGAACAAATTAAATCATCGCCAAAGGATACCAAAAGGAACAAACTAGAACCAACTTACATCATCGTTCAGGAGTAGGGAGGACAGCTCGTAGCAAAGCGTGCATGACTCCGGGAACCATACCATGTAGGGGGCTTGTCCCGGTTCCCGAGAGAAGGATATGGCGCAATGCGCATGGGACCGGCATAGGTCATGGCCAGGGGAT
>NC_090733.1:109509246-109561746 GCF_036898095.1 Palaemon carinicauda
GAAATGGCAAATCATATGGTTTTTGTAAAAATAGGAAATGATACAAATAGTTTCAGTAGAAATAGGAAATGATGAAGTTAGTTTTAGTAGGAATAACACATGATACAGATATTTTTAGAAGAAATCGGAGATGATAAAGGTAGTTTTAGTAGGAATAGGATATGATAGTTTATGTAGAAATATGAAATGATACAGATAGTTTTAGTAGAATTAGCAAATGATAGATCAAGATAACTTTAGCAAAAATAAGGAATTGATACAGTTTTAGTAGAAATAGGAAATGATAGAGATAGTTTTAGTAGAAATAGGAAATGGTATAGACAATTGTAATAGAAATAGAAAATGATAAGGGTAATTTTAGTAGAAATAGTAAATGATAAAGATAGTTTTAGTAGAAATAACAAATGATAGAGATAGTTTATGGTGAAATAAGAAATGATACAGATAGTTTTAATAGAAATAGCGAATGATACAGATAGTTTCAGTTGAAATAGTAAATGATACAGTTAGTTTAGTAGAAATAGGAAATGATAAAGATAGTTTTAGTAGAAATAGGAAATAAAGGTAACTTTAAGAGAAATAGAAAATTATATATAATCTTAATAGAAATGGCAAATGATAAAGATAGGTTTAGTATAAATAGAAAATGATAAAGATGGTTTTTGTTGAAATAGCATTATTATGAATTATATCAATGTTAAAATTGTCACGTAGTTTACCATTATAATAAATATGTATTACCTGACAACATTAAATTGTATTTCTAATTATGTCTTAATATTTTAGACGCAATAATTAGGAATTTATTGCCAAAACATGAAATTATTTATTGGCTTCCATGCACCCACAGAGTGGGTGTCAACGCGCTACCAGGACACACTGGTGTCCCAAATTCTGTAGACAAAGCCCAACATTAGTCAGCTACTGTATATTACATGAAAGTTAACATAGATATTAAGTTAGACAACTGCACTTGAATGACAGGGTGTACCAGTGCAGGAAATCTTAGCCAAGGGAAACAGTGCTTTACATTACTTTGGATGTAGTTACCTGAATGGTGAACAGATCGCACTTGACTTGAATGGTACTGGTTGAATGATCAAGCTAGGGGAAGATCATATGTTTTTATCCTTATACCTAGACGTATCTCCTTCATTATTGTGCAAGATTGTAATAAAGGCGTTGAAGGATAAAATTTAGGCCTTGATTCACTGAATAAAAATAATCATCATAATGTGATACCTTGAATACCATTCACCAAGATGGAAAATACAGATCCAGGAACATCTAAATTCTGGACTAACCGGAGTAACTTTTTTATTTGCTTTGTCAGATGAAGATTGAAAAGCTTAAGTCATCACGTACACAACAACCACAAGAAAATAATGGCTACCCTATGAGAGTGACTAATATTCCCTCTTTCATGCAGTGAATGAGATTATTATTGTTCTGGATCCAGCCAGATTTAATGATAGTGGTGACATTGAAGTAACTCTGAGGAACAAGATGCAGTATCACCCAAATTTTTGTCTTATGTTATAAAAACATGAAACTGGAGAAAAAGAAAAGCAAATTATGCCTAGTCAGTAGAATGATAGGACAAGCTGTGTAGAATCATCCTTAAAGGCAAAATGTGTTCCATAAGGAAAAAAGAATCCTCATCCCCTGAGATCAGACAAGTTATGACGATGAACTTCACGAATGTGCCCAAACTTTAAGTGTCAGAAAACTTCTAACAAGACCTGGCTGTGGAGATGCTGTTACACAGGACCTCACATACCATTTTGCATGTTTAACAGACCTCTACAATAGAGAGAGAAAGTATCTGAGAGCAACCAAAAGACTGAAACTGTTATTATTATTATTATTATTATTATTATTATTATTATTATTATTATTATTATTATTATTATTATTACTTGCTAAGCTACAACCCTAGTTGGAAAAGAAGGATCTTATAAGCCCAAGGGCTCCAAAAAGGAAAATAACCCACTGAGGAAAGAAATGTGGAAACAGATAAAATAGTTTGTCTAAGCCTAACCTCAAGCAAGAGAACTCTAACCCATAACAGTGGAGGATCTTGGTACAGAGGCTATGGCACTACCGAAGACTAGAGAGCAATGGTGTGATTTTGGATTGTCATCCTAATAAAAGCTGCCTAACATACTGTAGCTAAGGAGTTTCTTCTTCTCTCACCAAGTTAAAAGTAGCCACTGAAAAATTACAAAGTAGTAGTTAACCCCTCGGGTCAAGAATTGTTTGGTTAGGTTAGTATTGTCAAGTGTATGAGGAAAGAGGGGAATGTATAAAGAACAGGGCAGACTATTCGGTGTATCTGTAGGCAAAGGACAAATGAGCTGTAACTAGAGAGGGATCCAATATAATAATTTCTGGCCAGTCAAAGGATCTAATAACTCTCTAACAGTAGTATCTCAACGAGTGGCTGGTGCCTTGGCCTACCTACAACACCTGAGGAAAATGGCCACCCATAGGCTATCTCAGAGCTGGCAAGTCGCATCTCTAATTGAGACCAAGTGATCTGTCAAGGTTACTGCAGTTTTTTACTGTCAAACATGTTTCACCTGAATACTCTGTGCCTAGAACAGCTGGGTGTTGATAGCAGTCCACAAAACTTAAAGGAATAACTGTTGTTAGAAATCCACGTGGTGGAAGCTCACATATAGGGAAAAGATTTTTGCTAGATTTCCAGAAAGATATAGGCTTTGTCTTGTCGGAAGCATCTGACTATTTAGTGAACCTGTTATCCTAGGCAAAGCCATTAGCATCTTGCAAACACATGTGCTGGACAACAACTGCTTTCCATGAGGAGAGTCAGGACCTGTTTTTACTTAATGAAAATGATATTGCTCAAGAAGCTGCCACCAAGCTGATTGGCACACACCCTGAGAAGTTTCTGAAGGGACCGAAACTGGAACAAGAATCCACCTCCTATTTCAGGAAACCCACAATTCAAAGGGGGTTATTTAAGAACTTTTCAATAATACACATTGCAGATTTCCTTTGAGTGTTTGTCTCTACCTACCAGTGTGAAAACGAGGAATAATTACTGAAAAGAAATGACAGAATATGATGGAACGCTCTGACCGTTATTTGTTTGTTCTGTCAATATCTCATCGACCAATTGGAAGATTTGTTGCCTTCGTTATAAAAATGATTTCCCTCCTATTAGGTTTGGTTGATATATTTAATCTAGAAATGATTCTCAGGGGAACAATGCAGATTTAATCAAATTTACGACATGTTATCCACTTAGAACATATAAAGATATTCAGAGAGTTATCTAAGTAATTCCAGTCATGTCTTAGGAATATACGATTAATGACTAAAATGAAATATAAGTGTTTAACAAAATCTTCATATAAATAGATTACAGTGTCATCCACAAAATTTATCTAAACTATGTATATAATCAAAAGTAATCCTAAAAAATTATCCTCTCATTAAAAGAGAAAAGAGAGAGAAAAAAAAACAACTAAGTAGACACATTATCAAAAATCAATCCTTTAAAAACTGAAGTAAAATCTTGCAATCAATATTATTCCAAAGTCCTAATTAGAGCAAATATTTCCCTTGAGCTTCCTGTGTCTGTATTCATATCTTCTCCTGCACTTCTTTAACATTTCGCTACTTATATGAATCTAAATGATACATTACCCTACTCATAACATACGGATTGAGGTGTGGAACCTCTGGCAGCATACAATATTAATAAATACATTAAATTCGTTTACATCTGTAATGAATTCCCCGAAAGGACATTGCATTCAATTCGGATTATTGTAAGAAGTATTCCTAAAAGTGCTGAGTTTACTTGGAGTTTTTTTTTACTTTGAATATTTCATACTTGCATTTTTTGTTTGCTTAACTTTAAGAAATTCGAGTACTGACACACAAAACAAAGAGAGATTAGTAATAAAAAGTAGCGTATATTTTATATTATATTATTTCTTGCTCGTAATTCCTGAATCAACGGTAATATTACGTTCACAAGGATTCCCGTTTATGAATGCTATTGACATAGGTAGGAATGTTAATGGTAAATTGGTTAAATGAACGCTAATGCTTTATCCAGTTGGCAATAAGGTGGGGGTTTAGTATAATTGGGGGGGTGGGTTGCTGCTGCTGAGGGATACCTAAATATCATGATAGGGTTTATATATTGCTACAATCAGCAGACCTGTACTAGTCAGGCCACCCATATTTAGTTGGTTTGTTGTGAGCTATCAGAATAAAGTGTCATACCACAACCAATCCGCAGTGGTGAGCGTGATGATGAAAATGGTCAAACCCCAGGCATGACTAAGGATATGTCATAGGACTTTGGTTTACACAGCTATCTATCTATATGTATATATATATATATATATATATATATATATATATATATATATATATATATATATATATATATATATATATCATTAATTCTACGAAATTCTACATACATAATGTTTATTCCGACTTTCATTATTATTCAAGAAATCAAACCAGTGTAAAAGTTTCAATTTTTTCAAGTATGTTTTGAAGAGCTTTAAGGATTTGCAGCCCAGAATCTATAGACGCAAAATTTCGTAGAAGTAATGACAGAGGAACTAAATTATAATATACTAAAGTTTTAATTGATAGGTCTCTACAGAAAGCTAAACAGATATTTTATTCCGACTCGAATAAGGAGTCTTTCAAGACTGAGAATTTTCTGACACTTACGTACAATGAAAATTATGCTTATATAAAAGATTTATTGAAAATATTCAAGGTGAATATAGTTATTAAAAGTTCAGGAACAGTAATGAATATCTTAATAAATAATTTTCCAAAGTATGATAATGGCTCTATTTACATAATTCCATGTACAGTACTGGGGGTGTGACAAGACACATATGGGTCAAACTGGAACATTGCTCGACAACCGAATCAAACAACATCGTTATGCAGTTAGGACAAGACAAATGTCTAGTGACCTATTTGTCCATATGAATGATTTTAACCACTGTATTGACTGGGAAAACTCTTTGGTGATTTCATTTTGTAAAACCCTTGTAAAAAACGGATTTTGAGAGAAGCAAAAAATCTATTTTTGGGTGAGTTAGCCATGTCGTCCTGATGGAAGTTCCTATTAGTAGCTTCCGAAGTGATATATGTACTACAGTGATATTCCCAGAGAATTTTACCTTTAGGTCTCCATAATTCTAACTCCCAGCGCGAATGTCCTTAAATTTTCTCTCAAGGATATCGCATTATATCAGGGGACGTATACTTGACACGCCACATAGCAATCTGTGCCCCGAATAGCGTTTACACTTCGAGGGGGAAAGTGGCAGAATTAGAAGGGGAGCCGTATCAAGGTTACCCTAGTTCCCATACTACTATTAAGTATCACAACAGCGCCATATTCAAGATAGCAGACATTCCTTGTAGCATTGAGCATGGTGCTACAGATACAGTAGTTTCGGGAGGGATTCTGTGAAGATCCTTTCTTTAGAAAAGTAGGGTGTGTCCATCAGGACGACATGGTTATCTCACCCAAAAATAGATTTTTCACATCGATCAAAATCCGTTTTTTTGGGCTCAAGCTATTTCGTCCTGATGGAAACATACCAGAGCATTAATGTATCTGTGGATTTCATCAATGCCTTAACCTTGGGACAATATTTCTATGGTCATCTGGACCATTTGAGATAAATGATATTACAGTTATCCGTCATCATCACTAATCATAAATGATGTTAGTGCTTCCTGGCCCCTACAGGGAAGTTATTCTAATCGGTAGAAAAGGGGCATCAAGGTTAGAATATATAGTATGAACAAACATAAGTATACACTGAGTATACAAACAGTCTCATGGTTTGTATATATTGCCGAACCAATATCATTGTCCATTATATCCATCATTTGCAAGCATACAATGATATGAAGAATACTTACATGCTTACATGAGTAAGTCAAAGAACTCTGGCATCTTAAACATGTAATTGTCGGGCGAATTAGGACGCAATTACATTCTAATAGACATTTATTTCTAATAAATGACTAAATGAATTAACAAGTAAAACGAATGTAGCATGATAAAGGAATTATACTGCGACATATACAGATTTTTTTTTTTCCTTTTGAAAGGGAAGAAATGATCAGTGCCACTCTCAGACTGAAGAAAAGTTTTTAATAAAATTTCTCTTCATAATTTCTGTACCTGTCATATTCTATCAACACTGTGTACTACGTACACACGGCACTAGTGCTATCTGTATAATTCCACACCTGAGATTTTGAACAGAGTTAGTGTCACCATGGTAACACTCATTTAAATGGGGATCACACTAAAAGTGCTGACACCTTCTCCCTTTAATTGACAGTCCCAATCACTTAACTGTTCATCGCAGAATTAGACAACAGGTTTTAATACACTACCTGTCGCCACCACATAATGCTTCAGTTCATGGACCTGCTTAGCATAGTGTTTGTAGAACACCCTGGATGATTTCCATCCAGTATGTGAGCGAAGACACGCAAAGTCCATATACTGAAAAAAGTTCAGTGATGAAGCAATTTTTCTCGGATCATGACCTGCGAGAGTACTGTCAGGCTCTGTTCTAAGAATAAAGTAGGTGAGCTTCGCCCTCAGTTGTTTTAGGGATAAGTTTGATCCAGAGGTTTCTCCTTTATAGAGCTGTCCTCCCCTGAAGTCTGAAGTTCTACGAAGATAGACCTTTAGACACTGTACAGGACATAGAGAGACATCTTCCTTCAGAGGGCAGATTCTCCAGGGACCCCACCTCTTAGTGGGTAGCTCGCTCTTAGCGAGAAAGGTTGGATCAGGAAAGAGATTCAGTTCTCCCACTTCTGTGAACTAAATGTGGCCCTCATCTCTAGATAGGGCCACAATTTCACTAACTCTAGCATTGGAGGCTATAGCAGACAAAAAAAAAAATTACCTTTTGGGTTAGATCCTTGAGGGAACAATCTTCATTGTTCACAGATGAGGCATAATGTAGGACCTTGTCCAAAGACCATGAGATGGGCTTTGTTGGTGCTGCAGGCCTAAGCCTTGCACATGCCTTCGGAATCTTCTTAAAGATTTCATTCGCCAGATCCACTTGAAAGGCATATAGAAGAGGTCTAGTCAAGGCTGACTTGCACGTAGTTGTCGTGTTGACCGCCAGACCTTGATTATGAAGGTGGACAGACGGAAGTTCATTGAAATTTCTTTCGGTCCTTTTGCTTTTACAAAAGCAACCCACTTTTTCCAAGATGACTCATATTGTCTTCTAGTTGACTTAGACTTGTATTCTTCTAAGAATTCTATATTGCCTTCTGAGATCCCAAATCTTTTCCTAACCGCTAAGGCAAGAAAATCATGAAATGAAGGGTTTGGGCTCTCTGTGATAAATTGAAGGTAAAATATTTCTGAATCTACTGAGATAGTCCTGGGTTCAGAACTAGGGCCAGTCTCAGCTTCAGTTCCTTCACTAAAGAGAACAGATTGCTCTTGGGCTACTTTGGAGCCAACAGAGCCACTCCTCCCTGGAAGGATCTCAGGATGTTGAGAACCCTTAGCAGGAGATTGGATGAGATGAATAGGAATTCCCGAGTCCATCCATTCTATACTAGAGACATGATATCTGTTATCTCCACTAGAGGATCCTTGTATGGGGCTACATATCGAGGTAGTTTCTTGATGACGCTTGTGACAAAGAGGTCGATCTGCAGCTCTGGGACTTGTTCCTATATGGGAGAGAATAGGTCTGCTTTTGTGGACCATTTTAACTCTATCGGCTTGAGCCCGAGTAGAGCATCCGCTGTCACATTGTGGATCGATTGTACATGAACTGCTGATAGGTGCCATCCGTTTAGGTAAGGGATGGTTAACGTCTCCTAAACTATATGAGACGTTCTCTAGCCTTGTCGGTTCCGACGTCTCATTATCGCTTTGATGTCCCAAGTCAGCCTTAGGATTCCCCACCCATGACAAGACCAACGTGGCCTTGGGGCTTATGGCCCTTGACCATTGTTAGGGAAGCGATTAAGGAAAGACCGATATCGATCTTTTTAGATCTCTTCGAGCGTTTGATGCGTATCTTCTCCAGACTCTTAACAAATTTTTCAGCAGTGCTCTTAGCATTAGGTCTGTCACTATTGCGAACTGGAGAGAGTTCCGAATTCCTCCCTGTTAGCGTCTAGGAATCCTGACTGATTACCATAGTCTCTTGACCGACCCTGCGATCTCCTTTTACATCCCCAAGAGAAAGGAGAGTTTGTGTAATCACAGGTTTCAATGGCTTTTTAACCATTGAAGCCTTTGAACTGGAAAGAATCGAGACTTCTTGAAGCTTATCTTGCATCCCCGATGTTCCCGGAACCTGATCACTTCCTTGGATGCTCATAGACCAGCCATTTTGGATGCTGCCCACCCCAGCCTTTCATCCAGGTACATTGCTGCCTGAACCATTTCTAGGCTTGGTTTTTGCGTGACTGTGTCTGCCAATCCCGTGAAGATACTTAGGACTGTGTTTAGTCCGACAAGTATCTTTCCTAGGACATACGTTATCCTCTGTAACTTGAATCCTAGGTAAGAGGGGAGGGGGTGACTGACTGGAAGTTGCCAATAGACATCTTTCAGGTCTGACAAGACTGCGAACACACCTTTTTTGAAACAAGGTCATTATGTTCAGAGGGATTAACATTCTGACCTTGCTGTTTTTTTTTTTTAACTTGTTGAGTGGCGACAAGTCCAGAATGACTCTGAGTTTTCTTGAGTCCTTCTCATGAACATCAAACAGCCTTCCCTGGAATTTGATGGACTAAACTTTCCTTACCGCTTGTATGCTCTAGAGCTCTAAGGTATACTCTTTCAGGAGGGTTTTGGAGTGTAGGAAAAGTTGAGGAAATGATGGTGGAGGCAAGTCTATTCTCCATCCTAGTCCCATCATGATTAGGCCTTGGCGCCAAGGATCGAAAATCCAGCAATCCTGAAGGAACCTCCCTCCTACCAGGAGCGTGTTTTTGCTTCGCCTGATCAGAAGGTTTACATAATCGACCAATTGCCTGTGGCACGGCGGTCATTGTAAATTTGGGATGTTGTTGACCGGCCCGAGGAACATTTCTAAACTTTTCCGTCTTCCTTTTAGGTTGAGGGCCCACAACTGTGGAAGACTTTCTCTTTGAAAAGATGCCCCATTTTTTGAGAAGTCCTATGTTCTCCGTGGTGGCCTTCTTAATCAACTTTCTAACTACCTCGTTTGGAAAGAGGTCTCTAACCCAGATGTTGGAAGATATCAGCTTCCTGGTTTTGTGTTTCACTGTTGCGGCAGCGAACACAAACTCCCTATAGGCTCTCCTAGCCTTTATAAAGGTATAAAGGTCTTTTACTAAGGTGGCCATATGCATTTTGGCCAAGACCATGAGCATGTCTGGGGTACTTTGATGGGCTGAACACAACTCTATGCAGTTCTGTAGTGATAGGGAGGCTGCAAGTCTCTCCTTTGTGTCTTATTCCTTACCCGAAGGAAAGTCAGATAGTTGACGGAGATTCTCGCTAAGCTGTCGTCTAGTGACATCTGCATCTAGTCTTCCTACTGAAAAGGTTAAGTGGACTTCCTTCCAATCCTTCTCCTGCCTGGGAAAGGCTAGTGACAGAGGCTTGCACTCCTCGAATGCAGGACATGGTCTACCTACCTCCACTGCCTTGGCAACAGATTTAAATGCCTTCCACGTAAAGGGGAATGATATTGAAGCAGGAGGTAGAAAGGGAGGGTGTCTGTTACTTAGTGTGAATACCTCCGACACCGAGTAACCTTCCTTTCTCAGGCTACTTGACAAGATTGCCTATGCCTTATCATGGTCGAGAATCATGACCTCCTTCAGTTCCGTTTCTTTTCTTGACGTTGGTTCATGTCTCAGTCGAATGAAGCAATTAGGGAAAGCATCAAAGCTTGGCCAAAACTGGATTTCGTCCTAAGGAACAGCCCCCATCTTCTCCGAGATGTAGAGTTTGTCGTTTAAAATTGGCATAAGCTCCGCAAACCTCTAGGGATTTGTTTTGGAGCATGTTGGAAGGTCTTGGTCTCTGGGTTGTTTGTATGACCCTTGGGGAGCGACAAGTGGAGCTTCACAGAGCTCTATCTTGAATTTCGCTTCCTCCTTTCCGACTTGTTTGCGAGAGGTTTCTATTAGACCTTTCATATGGGCCAATAATTGTTCCATTTCATCTAATAGAGGGGTAGAGAGTGAAGATGTTGATGTTAATGACTCTAGAGCCGGCACAGAGGGAAGCAATTCCAACACGACATTATCCACCTCTTCCCGTGGGGGTTTCATGCCCTCCATCCCAAGGGCTACCTGGCTGCAGGGAGGTTGTGAATCGTGCCTGGAGCACCACTATTTCCTTACTTGCTTTCGTGAATAGTAGGTTACGCATCCTATCATTAGGTAGGAATGGTCCCGGAGAGATTTTCTGAAAACCTCTAAACCAGTTGCGTAGTTTGTTATGAGCTGCATTCCTAGACTCCATCGACTTGGGATTCTCGAAACCCACGGACATTAAGGTCCGACATACATTGCAAACTTGAGTGTACCAATAATGCAGGGATTTGAAAATAATATTGCAGGGGACATGAAACCTGCATGTATTATGACCGTAAAAGTACTTACTCTTGATATTGCAGAAGACTGCAACACGTGCCATCTGGGGCTCCTCCTGTAAAGAAAAGAGAGCAGAATGAGTATACAATTGATTATCTCACTGATAAGCAATATGTAAAAGTCATCTTTTAACTAAAATAGCTTAGGATAGTAAGCTAGAAAGGGATAGTGGGAGACACATACTTGTGTATCCCCTGCAAGCAAATGCTGTTATCTCTCCTCAGTATTAACTATAAGGAGATTCCTCTATCAAGGAACTCTAACGATAGGGTTCTAACCCCTAGGGGTAGAAAAGTGTACAAGTCATTGCCCCTTTTTATTCTTTAACAATGTGTGGTAACGATGACTAATTTCTAATCAGAGTATTGAAGGAATTCTATTCTTTCAATATAGGAACAGTCCCACCAGAAGCCTGCACAAGGGTACCCAAAATATGTTAAAAACTAACTACTGCATAATCATACTATAGTTTTCTGTTTGCAGTATATACTATATTGCAAAATACCGACTACTCTATAATTATATATAATGTAGTTTAGCCAGTGTGCTGCCATTGTGGCAAGCATCTGACGGCACGGTCCAGCCGGCATGACGGGGACTGGACTAGGAAATATAAAAGACATATATTTGTGTATCCTACTCAACCCATTTGCTGTGACTTTCCC
This sequence comes from Palaemon carinicauda, assembly GCF_036898095.1. NCBI lineage: Eukaryota > Metazoa > Arthropoda > Malacostraca > Decapoda > Palaemonidae > Palaemon > Palaemon carinicauda. Next base: position 109,520,571 of record NC_090733.1, read on the forward strand.
TTACAATATTAAAATCATAGAGTTTCCTGATCAGGGAAACTCATGGATAAGGGTTCTAACCTTTTAGTGTTAGAAGTGTAATACCACCAGCCCTTTCAAATATTTAATATTGTAGGGTAATATGAAAACTGATTCTAATCAGAATATTGAAGAAATTCTATTCTTTCAATATAGGATTGGTTTCAGCAAACACCCGGGCAAGGATACCCAAGATATATTGGAAAATAACTACCAGTATAATATATACAATAGTTTTTCTATCTGCCGTATATCCTATACTGCAAATATACTGACAACGTGCATAAACATATACTGTAATTCAACCGGCATATAGCCGGCATAGCTAGTCCCTGCCAGCGCAGCCAGCATGTTAGCTAAAAGAGAGAGAGACAGCATGGAGTGAAGGCTGCCTTATTACTGTGTATGTATACACCAAATAAGGATGTAAATGTCAAATTTACTGCCTTTCTCCAGAAAGAAGGTTCAAATGGAAGGGGAGAATGTAACATTCAGGCATCCATCCAGACACAAGTACCATCGCCGGCAAGGTCCGGTCGGCACATAGCCGGCAGGCTAGCACCCAGCAGCACTGGTACAATTGGCATACTGCCGGCTGAGTCAGCACCTATCTGTTCCGTAGGCCGGCCAGGCTAATACCCCGGCAACAGAACTTGTGGCCAGCAGTCCAAGGGAGGACTGAAGAACCTTGGTGACCGAAGGGACTTCCTACCAACAGCCATCATGGCTGCCAGCTGCCGCCAGCCGCTGGCAGCCGTTATGGCTGCCGATAGATGACATGGCTGCCAGCAGCCTGCATAGCCACCAGCTGCCGTTATGGCTGCCGACGGATGACATGGCTGCCAGCAGCCTGCATGGCCGCCAGCAATCGTCATAGCCGCCAACAGTTTGTATAAAACATGGCTGCCGGCAGCAAACATTGCCGCCGGCAGTTGTCATGGCTGCCAGCAGCCAGTATAGCTACAGACAGTGGGACAACAGCTGTAGAGTAGGAGTCTGGCTGGCCCCCGCAATCCACCGGCAACGGTGAGGTTGCAGGACGACGGCTCAAAGAAATACAATGGCTCGGCCATCACAATAGAACAGAGGGGGAGGGAAAAGGGTCATGTATGAGGTGTGGAAGGAGCCGGCAAGGTTGCCGGTCCTACACACCCTTAAGAAACTCTATTTCAGTATCGGCACCATCCTAGGCGGCAGGAGAATCTCTATTCTCCAACCTAGGGTCTGCCAACACAGTTAAGGGGACGGCAGCAGTGCCGCCTCCTCTCAACAAGGGAGAAACAGAGTTCCAGTGCTGGTGCCATCTTAGGCCTCAGAAGAATAACTATTACTCAGCCTAGGGTCTGCGAGAACAGGACTAGTCTACTAGACCACAGGAAGAAGGTTGCGGCATCATACAACCACTTCAGGTGCAGCCTAGGGAGGGCTAGCCTCCTATGTCGGCAGCCTAGGCGGCAGGGGAATGACTATTCACCCTACCGTCCGACTGTCGGCACAAGGCTAAATACTCTGAGGTTTTGACCGAATCCCAAAACCTACTATCTGCGGTTAAGGGAAGGGACAGAAAACCCTTGGCTAGTCATGTCTAAATGAAAACTCGAGGCACAACCCACTAGGGTTGTAGCCTAAGGCTACACTCAGAGGGAAACAGAGATTACCCTTAAATCTCTACTAGAAACGAGTATCGGTTATATAATAATTCTAGGAGATATCAATCTCCGTTGAATTGATAAACCAATACACGAGGGTAACCGGTGAAATGTCGAAAGTATACTATATTGCCTAGGTTAGGTTACCAAGGCAAGACAAGATCTCAGTTACCTAAATCACCGAAACTCTGACATATATGATCGACATAAAAAAATTATAATTATACATATAAATATCTTTACAAGTATAAATTGCCTAAATAGCTTTCATAATTAAATAATTAATGCTATTTTAACCGGGAATGTCGTTCTACTAACTAAATAACACATGCCTAACGAACGACAGCGCCCATGGTGCCTCCGGTAACAGGCCTAGCTCCTCATCACAATAAATTACTCTAATTTCACTGTGAGACAGGAGCTAAATTACACACATTGTAAAGAATCAATACTCAACTTTCCAGAGGCGAAAGAAATTGGAGATTACATAATAATCCTTGAAAATCGATCGAAAAGGTCAGATCAACAGGGAACACCAATTTACGAAATCGCTACAGAATTTGGAATGTCCGCCATCTTGGATATGGCGCTGTTGGGATACTCAATAGTAGTATGGGAACTAGGGTGACCTTGATACGGCTCCACTTCTAATTCTGCCACTTTTCCCCTCGAAGGATAAATGCTATTCGGGGCGCAGATTGCTATATGGCGTGTCAAGAATACGTACCCTGATATTATGCGATATCCTTGAGAAAAAATATAATGATATTCGCACCAGGAGTTAGAATTCTGGAGACCTAAAGGTAAAATTCTCAGGGAATATCACTGTAGTACATATAACCCATAGGAAGCTACTAATAGGAACTTCCACCAGGATGACATGGCTTGAGCCCAAAAAGAAACAATATCGAATCTGCTTGTAGCAAATACTGTAATAACCAACTCTCAGCTCTGGACTTTTTAAACTACACACGTATATTGTTAATGAAATTGCAAGGAAGTACAATGTAAACATCTAATTTTATCATATAACGACAATTGTTTAATAATTTTCAACAACTAATGATTACTCATGGCTTTCATTTCAGTTTTGTTAGGTTTGTTTTTCTGTATGATTTTATTTTCTAATTCACTTTGTACCCTGACAAAATGTACCTAATACTCGAAAGCGCTTGGTACCTGATCTTTACATATATATATATATATATATATATATATATATATATATATATATATATATATATATATAGATATATATATATATATATATATATATATATATATATATATATATATATATATATATATATCCTGTCATGCTCAAATGGGAACGGAAATAGTCATATGCAGGGAATTGGGGGTTTCCCTAGAGCTATGTACTGAAAACACACCTTCCCAAAAATTGCCGAACCTGCAGGTTGTACTGTAGGTAGAAAAGGGGGAGGACATGAGAAAGGTTCAATCTGTGCGTGCATGTGTGTGCATATCTTTATAAATATTCAGACGTCACTTTTGACGGCTTGAGTACAGTAGTCTGTATTGTACGATATATATTTATGTATATGCAGTATACATCAAGCAAACAGAACTTACCTAACCATTAAGAAATTTAACAGAATTCAACCTATACTAAAAGTAAGCGAAACTAAAACAGCTCTCTGCTTGAGAGAATTTCTATTTGAACTGTCAACTCGCTCTCTGCTTATGGGAAAAACTATTCAAATATCTACAGCAACTGAAGTAGTAAGCGATATTGCTATAATGATAATACAATAAATTTTCATGAGCAGGAAATTAACTTGATTTTACGTTAACTCATTATACATCCCATTATAAGCAATTTCACATAACTCTAATTCACATACAGAATCACTTCCTAAAACAACTCTTTTATTTAACAATTAACTATCGTTATATATGCTCTGTTCTCTTTTATTTCTGTCAAACCCTCTAATATCCTATGGGACAAATTGTCATGGGGTTTAACAATTACCTTGGTTCCTTTCGCAAGACGACAACACGGGGTCACAGATATGTTCGTAACGGTCTGGGGAGACAACACTTCTCTCTCAGGTACAGCTGTTACCCTACTTAAATGTCTCTCCGAACTAACACATGCACTTACTGTCTCATGACTTTCTATCGGCAAAATGTATCCTCCTGCTTTAATTGTTATTGTATCTTTTCCCCTAAAAGGGCAAATTTGATTATTAGAGATAAAATCAATTCCTAGAATAGCTTTGATTCCTGTAATTCCCAAGGTGAGCAAGACAAAAAAATCATGTGTAAACTTCAGAGACCCTACCTTGAATTTGACGATTGTTGTATGGTTTATGTGTAGTTTATTTCCTCCTTGCGTGTCAAGAACAATGGATGCCGCTTGCTGTAGTGGATTTGATGAGAATTTTTTTTCAATCAATGATACACTGGCTCCTGTGTCGATCAGTGCTTGAATGCATTTATCTGGTAGGTCAACCGTCACTGTTAGCATTCTTAGACGGCCATTATGAGATATGGGGCACGGGCCAATGACCTCAGCTGCAATGCTGCTGCCCCCTAGTGCTGCGGGGGTGAGGTTGGGGTTACCGATGGAGGTCCCAGTGCCAGCTCTGTCACGTCTGTTGTCCCTGCTTCCTTGGTTACTGCTTGCGATGTCATGCAGGGGGAGGGGGGGGGGGTGGCATCGAACTCCCTCGTCTCCCCCTTCCTCTGTTTCCTTTTCCTCATATGTTGGGCGGGGGGAGGTGTGCGTGTGCCACCGCCCACCCGCCCCGGGCGTTTTTTGCTGAGCACTCTCGAGATAGATGACCGAAGGCCTGACAAGTGTAACAGCGGGGGGATCCTTGGGTGGGGCACTTCACTTGTTGGTGCCCCTCTCCCCCACAGTGCCAACATTTGAAGACACTGCTCATCTGCTGACTGCATTTCCCCTTACCTCTCTTCGTGGGTCGACTGCCTCTCATGGCTGCCAACTTCTCGGAATCAGCCCCGTTATTCCCAATCTTTTTTTCTTCTGGCAAACTGTCTAAAATGTTTTGTATCGCACTCACTACATCTGCTAACAAGTGATTGTCATCGAACAAATAACCACATAAATATGGGTTTACTAATCTGTGAATATATGTGCGGGCAATATCTTTTTTGTCACCTGGGAGATTGGCACTACGGGTAGCAAACGAATCGCAATCACGAAAAATGAGAGTTGCAAAACTAAGAACAGATTCACCTTCCCGTATTTTGTGTTTGTAATCTTCTTTTAGGTCTCCCTTTCTCGCATCAGGCAAGGCATACTTCTCAATTAAACGTCGTTTTATTTCAGTATAACTTCTTAAACAGTCATGCAGCCAACACATTATCTCCATTACTGGATCATCTTTCAGCAATCTAATTACTTGAATAGCTTTTTCTCTTTCCGACCACACATATGTAGCTACTTCAAAGTCTCTCAAAAACACTTCAATCGATTGAAACCCTTTGTTAGGCCGTTAATCATCAAAAGGCCTAACACTTGCCTGGAGTTCTGGCAACTTTCGAACTACGATTTGCGTATCTTCACTCAGCTGTGCATGTGTGCTTTCACTTATGTGCGTTTGAACTTCGTTTATGTACGTCGGATATGCTGTGGTTGCGTGCTGCACCTCTTCTCGTTCAACCAAGAATCAGTTCACTAACTGTTGTAAGTTATCTAACTTACTTTCCAATTCTTGCGATCTAATTTCCTGTCTATATTCTTCATCGGGAACGCTATATCTTACTGCTCCTTCGTTCTCATCTGCAGCAGCAGCGTCTGCTATGTTAGTCCTTGTATATTTAGGCATCTTGAACTTTTATTTCACCGGCTCAAAGAACAACTTCACTCACAGCATACACAAACAAACATATTTTTTTACACCTGACACCAATATGACCCATGTAGACAGATAATGAGATGTTGGAATATGGGTTTTCTTCATTTATTACAAAAGGTTCGTTCGTTAAATACACTTTACACAACTACCCTCTCAGGTGACTGACTTGTCAACTTGAGCGCCCACCGGTAACTAAACTTCCTTCACTCCCAAAATGCAATCTTTGGATTAATATGCCAAGACATAGGTTTTTGTGGAATACTCATGAATATTGAGTTCATTTACCTTGTTGTACAAGACATCTACATATATGAATTAGGACACATACATATATACATATATATATATATATATATATATATATATATATATATATATATATATATATATATATATAAACTACCGCCCCATCGCCATTACAACAATTTCATCGAAAATATTTGAATCTCTTCTGTTCCGTCGCATTGCACCATTTCTCCACACCCCAGACAATCAATTTGGTTTTAAGACTAACCACTCGACTGACACCTGTATATATATTTTAAAGGAGTTATTGCATTTCTATATATCCTCGGCCTCCCGTCTACTTATGTTTTGTAGACGTGCGGAAGGCATTTGGCAGAGTAAACTATCTGAAGCTCTTTTTGAAACTATGCAAAAGGGGAACTCCTCTATATCTCATCGGTATATTATACTGTTGGTTCACAACACAACAGTTCTGTGTCAAATGGGGCAATGTCCTGTCCCAGCAATTCGGCTCATCTAACGGTCTCAGGCAAGGAGGCATCCTCTCACCATACTTATTTAATGTTTACACAGACGACTTAAATATCAGACTGAATTCACTTCCCATTGGTTGTACGGTTAATGGCTTTACCATAAATAACCTTTGCTACGCTGACGATATGGTCCTCATCTCCCCCTCTGCCCAAGGTCTACAACGTCTTATCGACACCTGCAACGCATACGCTAATGAACATGACATAATCTATAACGATTCGAAGACACAGTGCATGTCTGTCCCTCCTAGATCGCTCCGTTTCGTAGAAGATCCACATATTTACCTTCAAAACCATCAGCTAGCATTTGTCAATGATTTTCCTTACCTAGGTCACATCATTACGAAAGATTTAAAGGACACATCTGACATTGAAAACAGGCGACGTAAATTGTGTTGTCTAGGGAACATGGTAACGAGAAGATTTGCCTTCTGCCGCCAAGATATCAAAAAACTCCTATTTCAAACCTACTGCTATAACGTATACGGCTGCTCGCTATGGGCAAACTATACGCGAGAATCGATGAGACGTATCACAGTCATTCACAATGATATCCTAAGGCGCTTCACCAATACCCCGAGGCACCATTCAGCTTCAGCGATGTTTGTTGAAAATAGACTGGATAACCTAAAAACCATCATTCGTCGCTCTATAGTAAGTCTCACCTCCCGCCTACGATCTAGTGAAAATCCCCTAATTCAAAATGTGCTTGCAAGTGCAGCGAGAATAAAATCCAAAATGTGGGAAACCTGGAATACGGAAGCGTCAGTACAATGAATTGTATTCACTAATATTTGATAGCGTGGCTATGCCAAATCTTCATCACTAAATAACTTTGGTATGATTCCCAGTATTGTTATGATAACGTGTTTTATTATGTTACATTTTTGTTGTCTGGATGTCCTGTATTTCCTTCACACCCCTGCTCAGTGACTAGATTTTTTTTCCCCTCCCCAGTGTTCTTTCATTATTCAAGCAATTTCTGTTCCAACATATTTATCATTGTCATCTCCATTTTTTTTTCTTTTTTTTTTCTTTCTCCCTCTCTTTTTGTTTGCTAATATGTATGGTATCATCATTGTTAAGCGTTAATTCTATTGTGACTTTGTTACCCATACCTTAGATCTCTGTGGTCAACCTGCTAATTGATGTTTATAATATATCACTGATTTTATTGCATATCTCATCTTTTTTTTTACCGATGTCAAAAGTGTAAGATCACTGTACCCTTATTGTAACTCTGTATATGGCTTCTGCTGAAATAAAGATTATTATTATTATTATTATTATTATTATTATTATTATATATATATATATATATATATATATATATATATATATATATATATATATATATATATATATATATATGTGTGTGTGTGTGTGTGTGTGTATATAATATAATATAGTTTATTATGATATAAAAATAAGATAATTAAACATTACTTCACATGAAGATAGTGAATAAGAGTCTAAAACAATACGTAAAAAATGAAATGCATGGTTTTTGCGTATTTATGTTTTTTGTGTTGTAGACCTTGGGAATTATCGATCTAGGTTTATGGGCGACTGAGGTCTATTACATCCTTGATTGATAAGGGCGTGGGACTATCCACATCATCCCAAAAGACTTGATGAGAACTGTAAATTCTTCTTCTTTTCCTTCTCCTTCTTCATCATCTTCTTTAATGTTCCATGTCTCCCATTTTATTAGCAATCAGACCTCCCATGTTCTTCCACCTCTTGGCATCTATAAAATTCCTTTGGTTGTTTTCGCTCTCCTATTGTTATTATTTTTAATCCTTTCATATACTTCTTCTAGCAACTAATAACCCTCGGATTCTTCTATTTTCTGGGATATATAAATTCACTACTCATCATTTTCATATTTGATATTTTCAATGATATTACAGAAAAATTATTACCAGTCTCTGAGCTTTTTTTTTTTTATTTGCATCATTTTATATTTTCCTTTTTATCTTCACCAGAAGGTTATATTTTGATTGGCGTGTATTTATTTATTCACGTTGTTATGTTTGTTTGTTTATTTGTCAAAAATTATTTGACGGAATCTCATGAAATTTGGTGGGATAATTGCCCATGATCCAAGAAAAAATTGATTAGATTTTGGGAGTGATTGGGTCAAAGGTCATGGTAAAGGCAATGAAAAAGTAAAAAAACGTCTTTTTGACGCAGCGTGGTCAATTTTTATCCGATTTTCATGAATCGATTGCCAAAATGTGCATAATTTAATGTCTTATCTTGGGATTTAGTAGTGATTTTCTCAAAAGTCAAAGCCAAAAACTTCTTTTTGATAAATCGTGCTAAATCTTTATCTACTTTGCATAAGACTGGTGCTAAAATGTGCATAATTCAATTGCCTATCTTGTGATATACACTATAATCAAGGTCAAGGTCATGAAAAGTTCAAAAACTTATTTTTTCTATGTCGTGGTCGAATCTTATGAAATTTGGTTGGATGATTGGCCATGATCCAGGGATAAGTTGATCAGATTTTGGAATCGATTGGGTCAAAGATCAAGGTCACAACAAGACCAAAAACTTCTTTTTCCTATGTAGTGGTCACTTTTTATACGATTAGCATGGGAATAGAGCCAAAATGTGCATAATTCGTTTGTCTGTCTTGTGATGTGGCGTTGGCGAAGGTATGCGCTCTACCAAGTGCCCGTTCAAGTTTTAACTTATCCTTAAAATTGACTATAATTGATAATGCCATAGCGTTCCTTAACCATTTCTGAGACGTGACGATACATGAGAGAGGAATAATGTTATACCATGCAATGGAGTATGCTCTAGGCTACTAAAGAGATTATTATAGTAAATCAATGAAACAGAAACATTACAAGAGATGTATGCTATACAGAATGAGAATATAGGATACCACGTTTTATTTTCTCACTCCTGGGAGTGTAAAATAAAACCTGAACAACTTTATCTTTGAAAAGAGTTATCTGACAAACAATTTTCAAGCAGGATTATTACTAAAGCACTACTTGTGCTTGGATATAAAACCGTGCAATTATTAATGATTTCTGCTGAAGATATAAATATAATTTTATTCAAATTTACGAGAAGTTAACCATTAAAGAGAAACACATACTTGATACAAACTAATTTTCTGGTGGAGATGATATGAAAACAAAAAGAAAATAATCTGCATTAAACACCAGATCGGTAACAAAGCTGTATTCATATATGCATATAATTGATTTATTGTTCATTATAATTATCCATATTTCAATAGATAATATACTTGAGACTCTACACGGGTTCCAAAACTAAATTACAATGAAACTTCATTTTCAATCAGTTCATATCGTATTAGAAAATCTCTAAAGTAATTTAGATTAAATCTAAATTTATTTGTAATATACAGAACTGGTCATGATAAAGGTGTTTAAACAAGAATAAAAAAGACAAGACTAAATTGTGTTCTCCCAAAACCTAGTTTGACCGCACCCAACTCCACCGCCATGACCTCGTTTTAAATTAGACCTGCAAATTTGTTCCTAAAAGAATTTAACGACCATCATCCTCCTTCCCTGAATTTCTTCTAATACTTCTTTTCTATTCCTTTATTGCCACTTCCTCCCCTTTTATCTTAAATTGCCTTTCTCTTTTAAAGAAAAGAGACTGACTCGTGAGATTGACAAGAATGATGGTCGAAAGATTTGGAAAATAGATTTCTCAAATATCAAGTGACAAAGACTTTTGTCTTGTAATTACGTGGTCCCTGAACTGTCTTAATCTTGATGACATTACTAAGGGCAGAATATAATCAATCTATTGGATTACTGTATACTCTTTAATACAATACATATGCATAGTAAACAATATCATAGCTATGTTCCAATTAGCTAATTTTGTATCTTCATATTCAGCGAGAGTTGAAAGGCTTCTTGTACATATGTTCTTCTAGAGTCAAGAAATGTGTGTCGTAAGAAATTTTCTTTCTTGAATATTGAACGAAGATGATGAATAAAGAAAATATTTTCGATAACCATATTTACAAAGGAATTAAAGCAGGAATTCGCAGAGAGAACTACACAATCATAATCCTTCCCCTATATATAAATATACTGCTTTCATGTCACGCTGAGCGACATGGGGTAGGTGGAGTAGCCTTACCCTAGAGAGAGTGTTTAATCACAAATGTATTCCTTTTCGTATTAATCTGATTAATAATTCAATTGTGTCAGGCCTAAGGAAGATACGAAAGTTAAGTTGGCCATTGCAGACTTGTCAACCAATAAATAGATCAGATGCTAATCGTGACAAAACACGACATGAATGGAATTAGAATGGAAGCTGTTGTTTTGGGAGTGAGATTCGAAAACTGACGATTTGAAGAGAATACAGACAAGAAAATCCTTGCAATCCTCACGGAATAGGTGGAGATTAACGTAGGTAAGTGGGGATTTTTAAAAGGAGCTTGCTTTTGGGAACAATGATAGGCTTCTTGATCCAAATCTGCTTTGTCGCTTATACAAGAGAAGCCGCTTTTGCAGTGTATTTTTATAGGTCCGCATTTGACATCCCGAGGAATGGTGTAAACTGCTTGGCCTCAAAGTGAATTAGAGATCAGTTAATGCTTCTTAGGTCCGATCAAAACAAAGACACTGAGAGTCATATCGATTGACCATGTGACGAGCCACAAGTTGATTCGATTCAGGTCGTTAGCAGTGCGAGGGGAGAGCGAAGATACAAAGGAGGTTATATACAAAATAGAGAAATGTCGTTACTATGTACGATCGTGTGACACACGGTTGGTACCACCACGAAAGCTTTTTGTATTCATTTATATTTTATGTTTATTTGATTTTGTGTCGCATAACTGAAAAACTGTATGGCCGAATCTCATAACACTTGTTGGGATGATTAATCGCGATCCAAGGACAAATTTATTAGATTTTGGGAGTTATTGGGTCCAAGGTCAAGGTCAAGAAAAGGTAAAAAACGTCTCTTTGTATATCGTGGTCAATTTCTATATGATTTGCATGAAGCTAGTGCCAAAATGTGTATATTTATATTTCCTTTCCTATAATATACAGTTGATATAGGCGAAGGTATGTGCTCTATCGAGTGCTTGCTGAAGTTTAGAGATGAAATTATGCCGCTTGAATTCAGGACGATACATCTTGTATATCTTGTTGTCCCACATAGAATTTAATGGTAACAACTTTTAATTGCTGATATGGTAAAGGCGGAATACAAAATTGGGACAAGGAAAGAAAGATGGGGTAAAGCTGTAACGGTGAAATACAAATTTGAGGCAAGGAAAAATGAGCAAAAGCTGACCTATGCAGAACGATTTATCACTGCTTACTAAGCTGGCTTGAACGAGGGATAAAAAAGAAGAAATGGATTTTAAACATGTAGAAATATTTTTTGGCAACCAGGAGAGATAAAATACAAAAGAAAATCTGGGTTTGATTAATTGATGGAAATGTTAAAGGAAGAAGCACTGTATTACTATTTCCCTTGGCTATGAGAAAAGACTTAAATGGAGTGGTCTTAAAAGTACATAAATCTCTTTATGGAAGCCGGATTGAATATCCTATCGCAAAGAATGTATTGCAAGTTGGTAAAAAAATCAGAGAGAGAGAGAGAGAGAGAGAGAGAGAGAGAGAGAGAGAGAGAGAGAGAGATTGTAGTTCAAGTTTAGTGACACAAACTTAAAGCTTCCTCCAAAGAAATGAAATACATAGTGGAGAGCCTTACCTTATTGCCTTATTTTTTGTTTGGGTTCCCCCAGGTCCCTCAGTGTGAGGCACCTCGTATATCCACCAGAGAGTTGCTAATACATCTTCCGGTGTATTTTGCATCTTCCAGTCTTGGATGGTCTGGGATGCATCTTAGGTATTTATCGAGCTTATTTTTAAACGCATCTACGCTCACTCCTGATATGTTTCTTAGATGAGCTGGCAGCACATTAAATAGTCGCTGCATTATCGATGCTGGTGCGTAGTGGATTAATGTCCTGTGCGCCTTTCTCAGTTTACCTGGAATGCTTTTTGGCACTATTAATCTACCTCGGCTTGCTCTTTCTGATACTTTAAGCTCCATGATGTTTTCAGCAATTCCTTCTATTTGCTTCCATGCTTGTATTATCATGTAGCGTTCTCTTCTCCTTTCTAGACTGTATAGTTTTAAAAATTGCAGTCTTTCCCAGTAATCAAGGTCCTTAACTTCTTCTATTCTAGCAGTATAGGACCTTTGTACACTCTCTATTTGCGCAATATCCTTTTGGTAGTGTGGGTACCATATCACATTGCAGTACTCGAGTGTACTACGCACATAAGTTTTGTAAAGCATAATCATGTGTTCAGCTTTTCTTGTTTTAAAGTGTCTGAATAACATTCCCATTTTTGCTTTACATTTAGCCATCAGTGTTGCTATTTGGTCGTTGCATAACATATTCCTATTTAAAATTACACCAAGGTCTTTAATTGCTTCCTTGTTTGTGATTGTCTCATTATTAGGTCCTTTGTATGCATACACCATTCCTTCTCTGTTTCCATAATTTATTGATTCGAATTTATCGGAGTTAAATACCATCCTATTTATCTCCGCCCATTCATATATTTTGTTTAGATCTCTTTGTAGTGAGTTCCTATCTTCATCACAAGTAATTTCTCTACTTATTCTTGTGTCATCGGCGAAACTTCTCACTACGGAGTTTTCAACATCACAGTCTATGTCTGAGATCATAATAACAAATAGCAGTGCAGCTAATACCGTACCTTGGGGCACACCAGATATTACCTGGGCTTCATCTGATTTCTCGTCATTTGCAACCACTATCTGTTTTCTGTTTTGCAGGAATTCTTTTACCCATTTTCCTATCTTTCCCACAATATTATGCTTTCTCATTTTTTTCTCCAATATGTTATGGTCTACCTTGTCAAAGGCTTTTGCAAAATCTAGATAGATCACATCTGTGTCTTTTTCATTTATCATATTATTGTATATGTTTTCATAGTGAGCTATCAGTTGGGTCTGTGTACTTTTTCCAGGTACGAAACCGTGTTGACCCATATTGAACAAATTATTTTTGACCAAATGGTTCATTATTTTCTTTTTTATTACCCTCTCATACACTTTCATAATATGTGATGTTAGACTAACAGGTCTATAATTGCTTGCCTCTAGTCTTGATCCACTTTTGAAGATAGGGGTTATATAAGCTAATTTATGTTTAACATATATCTCGCTCATATCTATACTCTGTCTTAGCAGTATTGCAAGTGGCTTCGCGATAGTGTTTGCAGTTTTTTTTAACAAAATCGCTGGAACTCCATCTGGTCCGGCTGCCGATCCATTTTTAATTTCGTTTATAGCCGTGACAATATCTGCTTCATTAATATCTATATCCGTTAGATATTCAACATTTTCTTCTCTCATTTCTGTTTCATTACTCTCATTCGCAATTCTTGGCGTGAACTCACTCTTATATTTTTCTGCTAATATGTTGCATATTTCCTTTTTTTCATTCGTTAGCCGTCCTTCAATTCTTAGAGGGCCTATTTCTATTCTCCTTTTATTCATCTTTTTTGCATAGGAGTAAAGTACTTTGGGGTTTCTTTTTATATTTTGAAGTGTCCTTTCTTCTAAGTCCCTTTTTTCATTTTCTTTCGACTGTATAATCTTTTGTTCTGCATTTTCTATCTTACATTTTATTTCCCTCATTTTCCACACATTTTTTTCTTTTGCAAGATTTTTCTTCCACTTTTTAATTTTCTGAAATAAGATTCTTCTGTCTCTTGGTATGCACGTCTTTTGTTTATTGTTTTTTTTCGGTACATATTTTTCAACAATTTTCTCCAGTATTTTGTACAGTATATCCGTATTTACCTGTATATTATCACTTATAAATACATTTTTCCATTCTTTATTCAGTTCTTCATTTATTTCTGACCATTTTATATTCTTACTGTAAAAGTTATATTTTCCATATCCTTCCCAAAGTTTTGTGCTTTTATTAATTCTGTGATCACTTACTTTGGAATGAACTATCAATTCTATGACATTGTGGTCTGAAATTCCCGTGTTATACACTATTATTTCTTTAACATAATTCACCTCATTCACAAATACTAGATCTAGGACATTTTCCTTTCTTGTTGGAATGTGGTTTATTTGTTGCATATTATGTTCTAATAGCATATCTTGAAGCTTTTCAAATTGCCTCTTATCTTCTGCGCTACTATTACTATCTTTTTTATATGTATACATACAACCACTTTCTTCTATCCGTTCTTTCCAATCCACGAAAGGAAAGTTAAAATCTCCGGATAGGAGTATATTCCAGTCTTTATGGTTTCTACATATATCATCTATTTTTTCTATTATTATGTCAAACTCCTTAGTGTTTGGGGGTCTGTAAACTACAATATTCATTAGTTTTTCAAATTCAAATTCTACCGCAATCAATTCACATTCTGTGTTGCTGTATTTTTCACATACTTTTCCTTGATTTATGTCTCTTCCATATATTGCGGTTCCCCCTTGATTCCTATTTTTTCTGTCTGATCTATAAGTTTGGAAACCCTTTATCTGGTCATCACTGCCAGTCTCTTGGGAATACCATGTTTCACTTATATTTAATATATCTATTTTTTTCAATTTGGGTTAGTTCTTCTAAGAACTCTATTTTCCTTTTAGAGTTACTCGTGACTAAACCCTGTGCATTCATTACTATTATGGTTTGTGTTTCATCCCCATTATTTAATATTGGTAATAATATGGATTCTCCCATGCTTCCTTCCTGTTCTGATATGATGTTCTTTTCTTCATTTCCCGGAATTCTGCCATTAAAAAATCCAACTTTTCTATTATATTTGCTCTTTCGCCTTCATATTTATTTGTGTGTGTATACCTGCAACTTTCCCCATATCTGCACCAACCCCTGGCATTATAGATGCATTCTTTGTAGTTGGGCTCTAAATGTGCAGGTTTGGGTTGAAAGCCCTCATATCTTGGGGCTCTTGGTTCAAAGCGCGGTATATACACGGCCTGCTTTTTTGTTTCTTTTTTTGTTTCTTTTTTGCTTTCATTTTTCTTTTCAGTTTGCTGAGTTTTCTTACTTTCATTCATGGTTGCAGGATGCATATATCGACATTTTTTGTTGTAAATGCATCCTTTTCCTTCTTTTAGGTTTTTGCATATTTTTGGATGGAGATCTCTGCATTCGTCTCCATATCCGTCTAAATACGCACATTTACCATATATTTCATAATTATGGCATATCTTTGGATGCTTGTAGTAGCATCTTTCGCCAAATCTGCAATTCCCTCTTTTCAGCATATTGCAGAGAGAGAGAGAGAGAGAGAGAGAGAGAGAGAGAGAGAGAGAGGATATTTTATACGCACGCATACGAATAAACACTCGGGTTATTGTGCACTATTTTATGTATGACAAAAAATTTGTATAATCCAGTTTTATAGAATAAAGCTTTAATAATTTCATGAATATAAGGTACGTATTGTATAAACTAAATTTACTTATATCTAAAGAATACTTCAAAATTTGCAAGTTACATAAATTTGGTTTCTTGTGATTGTACATCCTCAAATCTTAATCTGTCAGTGGATACATGTGTGTGGTAGAGACACAGATGTTCATATTTTTATTTTATTCTCTAGTTTCCTTTTATCACATCCGTCCTTTTATTTAGATACTTATTTCATATATTTCATTAAAAAAGTAACGTTTTCAAAACGTCTTAAAATATTCAAAGGTGTAACCGATTAGGATTCATGTCCGGTTTTCTATTGAATGCGTTTCTTTGCATCGTAATATAAAATGGTCCGATAATTCCAAAGGTATATATATATATATATATATATGTGTGTGTGTGTGTTTGTGTGTGTGTATATATATATATATATATGTTTTCTGAGCGGGGTTTGCGTATCCCCATGATTAGCAAAGCAATAATAGTCAGGGCCACCCATGGTAGGTTGGTTTGCTGTGAGCGTTCAGACAAAAATCTCCCACCCTCACCAATCCGCACTAGCCAGCGTGGTTATGGAAACTGGTCAAACCACAAAGATGAATTGACATGCTTGAGGCCTTTGTCCTGCGGTGGACTAGAAACGGCTGCATTTGTTGTTGTGACATATATATATATATATATATACTGTATTTATACGTGCATATTATGTCTGTATACACACACACACACACACATATATATATATATATAATGTATTTTTATGTGCATATATGTATATATATTGTATTTATACGTGCATATATATATACATATATATATATATATATATATGTATATATATTGTATTTATACGTGCATATATATATACATACATATATATATATATATATATATTCACATATATATCATATTCATCACACGCAATTTTCCCTTTCAAGAGAGTGAGATGAGAATAGTCTTCGTAATCTTGTCCACTATGTGTCTGTCACCAAATTATATTTATGCGTTTATGCACATTCACTGTTGGGCAGGAATAATTGCACGTGTGAATCATTTACATTACAAATACATGAGAGAGAGAGAGAGAGAGGAGAGGAGAGAGAGAGAGAGAGAGAGAGTGTCATATTGTACTTTGAAGACAATCCAGATTCGTGCCGAAGAAATACGAAAGAAAATAAAGTTCTCCAGTCCCCTGTTTAACCTTGTCAACCTACGCCAAGCCATTCCGTTGGTTTGAAATAGTAGCGTCATTTATAATCGTTCCCGCCGCCGCCTGGTTGGCATAAATGAAATGAGTAGATCATAATTTATACAGCCTGGCTAAGACTAATTGCCTCTTAAGGTCGAATTCGTTTTCATCTTTCTCGAATCGGTGTGTGCAGGAGTCGAGACTTATAGCTGAGGGTAGGGGTGAAAGGTGAAAGAACTGTGGACTTAACTGGAAAAGAGAGAGAGAGAGAGAGAGAGAGAGAGAGAGGAGAGAGAGAGAAAGAGAGAGAGAGAGAGATGGCTGTTAACTATTGTCAAAAGAGAATAAATATGGAAAATGGTATGGAAGGAGTCATAGGTACACCACTTTGGTGGTTATGAAAACGCTTGTAAATAAAGGCGAATAAGAAGTAGGAGCAAAGGGTTTAGTGATAAAAAGATGAAATTATAAAAAATCGTTACATAGAGAGAGAGAGAGAGAGAGAGAGAGAGAGAGAGAGAGAGAGAGAGGCTCTGACCCTAGATCACGAAAGTAAGGATATGAATTAAATTTCTTTGAGTCGGTTTTACACCATTGGGACCAAAAGAAACGGATTTCAAGGGAATTATTGTTGTTTTTGCTGTTGTGAGCTTAGGTTAGCCTTTCCCTGATACAGGTTGTTACTGATGCGAGCATCCGATAAGGGGTGTATCAGTGAGTACTTCCTTGAGGAAGAAATCTGCAAGTGATAGTGTATGTGGGGCGTAAGCTGGCAAGTCATCCTCCCATGATCTTTTCTGCCTCATCAGTCAACACCTCATAAATCAGTTTTATGGCTTTACTGGGACACCCTCTATCTCCTCGTTATGGCCCACATCGTCAGTCGAAATTCCTTGGTGGGAAAAACACTTCATATTCTTTACAGACGTTGTTTTAAGTTGTAAAACGCAACGCTTCGGGTATTATTATTATTATTATTAGCCATTTAGGCCTGCTCAGTGCTGTTGGTGTTCAATTGTAGTTTAGCTAATAATAATAATAATAATAATGATAATAATAATAATAATAATAAATCTGCATATCACCTCTTTTGTTTAATTACTCTTTTATCATCTTCCTATAAAAGAATTAGGAAACTTGCTTATTAATTTGTGTTTTGTAGCGTACGGTCGGGTTCCGTAGTTGAAACCAGCATTTACCCTTTAAAACAATCATGGAATGAAATTATCTATATCTCTTAACTCCCTAAATGTATGTAATTTTGGTTCCTTCTCTCTCTCTCTCTCTCTCTCTCTCTCTCCTCTCTCTCTCTCTCTCTCTCTCTCTCTCTCTCTCTCTCTCTCTCTTTGTTTTTACCAACTTGTCATAGAGGATTTTCCTTTTTACTTAAATTGCGTCTACTTTTTGTCTCTCGTTTCATATATTTTTCAGCACATTAGCTTGCCATTCACAAGCTAATCATTTGGAAACTGTAACGATGAATTACTTGAAGTTTCAATAAGTTTGAATTACGTGTTTACCCGTTAGGGAACTTACTGTACATGATTCAGTATTTTTTACTAGTTTTTAATTTCTGTTTCAAATTGAAACCTGAGTAAATTTGAAGCAAACACGAATTAGTCACCAACCAGATATTTTCATACCATTTTTTATGTCTCATGAGGCTTCCTTTTATACAATTTATCAAAATATGTACAGCAATATATTCTTTGCTGTTGGATCTTTAATCTGGCTTCCATAAAGAGATTTATGTACTTTTAAGACCACTACACTTAAATTTTTTCACATAGCCAAGATAAATAGTAATACAGTGCTTCTTCCTTTAATATTTCGTCAATTAATCAAAGTTAGACTTTCTTTTGTGTTTTTTCTCTCCTGGTTGCCAGAAAATATTCATACATGTTTAAAATCCATTTCTTTGTTTTTTATCCCTCGTTCAAGCCAGGTTAGTAAGCAGTGATAAATCGTTCTGCATACGTCAGCTTTTGCTCATTTTTCTTTGCCTCAAATTTGTATTTCACCATTACAGCTTTACCCCATCTTTCTTTTCTTGCCTTAATTTTGTATTCCGCCTTTACAGTTCAGCAGTTAAAAGTTGTTACCAATGAATTCTATGTAGGACAAGAAAAAATATCGTCCTGAATTCAAGCGGCATAATTTCATATCTAAACTACAACGAGCACTCGGTAGAGCGCATACCTTCGCCTATATCAGCTGTATATCATAATATATGCAATTGAATTATGCACATTTTGGCAATAGTTTCATTCAAGTAGGATAGAAATTTTCCCTGATATAGCAAATACGTGTTTTTTGACATTTTCGTGACGTTGACCTTTGACCCAAGCCATCCTAAAATCTAATAAAATTGTTTTTGGATAATGACCAATCATCCCAACAAGTGTTTTGAGTTTCAGTCAAATAGTTTTTGAGTTATGCGAGTCACAAACAAACAAACAAACATCAAAGTATATAAATAAATAAATAAATAAATACAAAAAGCTTTCGTGGTCAATAGATATGAATCTCAGTGTATTTGTGTTTATCGGACCTAAGAAGCCTTACCTGATCTCTAATTCACTTTAAGGCCAATCAGTTTAGACCATTCCATCGGGATGTCAAATACGGACTGATAAAAATACACTGCAAAAGCGGCTTCTCTTGTATAAGCGACAAAGCACATTTGGATCAAGAAGCCTACCGTTGTTCCCAAAAGCAAGCTAATTTTAAAAATTCCAGCTTACCTACGTTAATCTCCACCTATTCTGTGAGGATTGCAAAGATTTCCTTGTCTGTATTCTCTCCAAATCGTCTGTTTTAGAATCTTACTCCCAAAACAACAGCTTCCATTCTAATTCCATTCATGTCGTGTTTTGTCACGATTATCCTATGATCTATTTATTGGTTGAGGAGCCTGCAATTGCCTCCTTAACTTTCGTATCTTACCTAGGCCTGACGCAATTGAATAATTAATCAGATTAATACGGAAAGGAATAGATTTGTGATTAAAAAACACTCTCGCCGGGGTGGGGTTACTCCCTCGACCCCATGTTGCTCAGCGTGACAAGAAAGAAATATATTCATATACATAGCCAGACACTTCCTCTTTGTTTTATAGAGGGGAGGACTATATCTGTGCAGCTCTTTCTGCGAATTCCTACATTAATTCATTTGTAAATATGCTTATTGAAAATGTTTTCCTTATTCATCATTTTCGTTCAATATTCAAGAAAGACAATTTCCTACGACACATTTCTTAACTCTAGAGGAACATATGTACAAGAGGGTTTTCCCCTCTCGCTGAATATGAAGATATAAAATTTGTTTACTGTGCATATGTTTTGTATTAAAAAGCACCCAGTAATTCAAGTAGATTGCTCATTTTTCTTTGCCTCAAATTTGTATTTCACCGTTACAGCTTTACCCCATCTTTCTTTTTTTGCCTCAATTTTGTATTCCGTGTGTGTGAGGTGGACGTGTTCAGAGGCGCTCCGGACACTTACTGGAATAACTATGGTCATTTACGTGCTTTCCCGTTAAAAATGTGTGTGTATGTGCATGAAGTGCTGCTCTGCCTAGTGAAGTGTTCTTTATCACTTACAATCCTGTGCTTCTTATTATAATTGAAAATTTCCCTCTAATCCAATCAGTGCCCGAAATTTCTTCCCCCCTAAGTGCCATTGGCTGCTTTGGTTCAAACAGTGAAAATAAGAAAAATAAAAATAGAGGAGTAACAGTTTGCTCTTCACTCACCCTAACCACAAGGTTGACATAGAAAAAATGACCCCGAGTGTCGATAGTGCCTCTCGTCCCCCCACCCCTCACATACAGAACAATTGTGTTTATTTTATCAATTCTCGTTCTAACAACAGCGATCCGGAGTCCATCACAGATGTCGTGAGAAATCTTTTCACGGAAGAAGATATCACAATTGCATATATCTCGTGCAAAGACTATATGCCCGACGGCATTCGGAATGATCGAAATGCAAAGAGCCTGACTTCTCAGAAGAAAATCACTCTCATGTCAACATCGCTCAAAACCACAACAAATGTTACCATTTGCGCGGATAACCCATACACCCTACCTCCGGCCCAGCCAGCTGACCTCAATATAGTGACTGTACATAACACTGCAGTAAAAGCCTTGGAGTTGTCAATTTCGCTGTCAAATACCTCTGAAGATCTCCGTGCAATCCCTGATGCAATCGCTGCAATGAGGCAGCAAATCAGTGATGCTGTAGGGCAGCAAATCATTGACGCAATCGCTGCAATGAGGCAACAAATCAGTGATGCATTGGGTCACCAAATCAATGATGCCATCGCTGCAATGAAGCAGCAAATCAGTGATGCAATGGCCCTGCAAATCAATGATGCATTCGCTTCAATGGGGCTAAAAATCAATGAAATAACAAATCAAATTGGAGAGTTGAAAGGAAAATGTAATAAGTTGAATGACCCCACTGACCAACCCCAACTGCCACTTGAACAACCCTCATCTGACCCCACGCCCACCTCGGACCCACAAAACACCCGCTCTAGCCTGCCTGTTACAGGGCCAAGGATCGTTACGAAGCAAACACCAGTTTTGGATACCACCACCTCCCCCTCCCCATCGTTAGACAGAAGAGATTCAAGAGAGGTACCATCCACTCCTACCTCTCCCCCCTCCCCCCCTGCGACTGACTCATATGCCAGGGCACTAATGTCAAATGCCCAAGACGACGACGAGGGATGGCAGACCTCCCAGCGAAAGACAAAGTTCCGACCTAACCGCAACCGCAAACAGGCCAACCAGCATTCATCTGGGAATATCCCCCCTCACCACCGCCCAAAGAGATGCCACGTCGTTGTCCACAACCTGCATTCATCAGTGACTGAAGATGCCATCAGGCTCCGGGTTAGGTATATAACAGGATCAGACCCCCTCATTCTTCATAGCCTCAAGTGTAAGACAGTAGGTCAAGTTGCATACAGGGTTTCCTGTTTATTCCATCATCGAGAGCTCCTGGTAGGCGAAAACTTTGGCCCAGGAGCATATGTGTCCTTTTATGATCTTAAAAGAGATCGCCCTCCCCCCAGCGACCCTAGTCCCCCAAATTCACCTACGGCAATCAGCCTCCCCCGCCAACGCCCCAGCACCTGCCACACCCACGCCCCCTGAGATTTCTGCTCTTATCTCCAAAGGTCGACGAAATTCATGGAGTCATTAAGTATTTTGTCTTGGAACATATACGGGATCAAGCGGAATTTACCTGTCCTTAATGAGTTCTGCAATGATTTCCGTGGCATTATTGCACTGCAAGAAACCTTACTCCTCCCCCATGACCTGGCTATCAGTGATTCGGTTCATTCTGATTATAACAGTTTCTCTGTCTCGTCGATGGTTACTCACGACTACATCATTCAAGGTCGTCCGAAAGGAGGTCTCTCATTTCTATGGCATAGATCTCTGGATAAGTGCGTGAAACCAGTGACGTATCAAACTGACAGACTTCTCGGCCTGCAAGTAACGATCGAAGGTAAAACCATATTAGTGATTAATGCATACTTCCCCTGGGAGTGCCAGTCAAACTTTGATCAGTATTGTATATTACTAGGAGAAGTCCAAGGTATTATTAATGATACCTCCGCTGACCATGTGTGCATAATAGGAGACTTTAATGCGCACCCATCTAGACTTTTCTATAATGAATTACAGCGTCTCTGTTCTCAACAATCTCTTCAAATTAGCGATGTTGCCATCCGGCCTCCTTCGTCCTTTACTTATATACAAAACAGAAATAATATGCCCATCACATCCTGGCTTGATCATTGTATTACCACTGACCGTCTGCATAGCTCTATCACTGAATGTATTATACGATACGACCTTTCGTCTGCATTCGATCACATACCCATACAGATCACATTTCACACACCCTCCCTCCCGGCGGTACCCATCCAAAGGGAGAGGTTACCATCCATCTCATGGGATTTCTCCAACCTCCAAAAATCCACTGCATTCAAACGCTTATCTGAAAGTAATCTCTGCTCGATAACTCAACCTGCTGAAGCCCTGCTCTGCAATAATCCTAATTGCCGCAACGAACAGCATAAAACAAAACTAAAGGAATTCTATGTAAATATAATAAATGCCTTAAGGAGCTCGGGAAGAGACACGTTTAGACTCTCTAGAGGTAACCATCGAAACATACCTGGTTGGAATGACTTAGTTAAAGACCTCTATGCACACTCTCGAGAAATGTTCCTTCTTTGGAGGAACGATGGTAGCCAGAGAGAAGGTCCCCTTGCTCTACAGATGAGACAAGCGAGAGCCCAGTTCAAACTTGCTCTTCGTCAATGTCGTAGCAACGAAAATCAGCTACGAGCCGATGCATTGTCCAGAAAATTGACCAACCATGACTTCCCCCATCTTTGGAAAGATATTAATTCACTAAACCCAAAGTCAAAAAAATTATCCCAAAGAGTAGGGGATGCAGTTGGCGAAGAATCCATCGCAAGAATGTGGGGGATCACTTTAGTACCATCCTAAATTGTATAAATGACCAAGATACCCGAAATGAAGTGGATACTCTCATCAATGTCAATATGGATTTTCAATATAGTAACCGTATCTCCCCGAGTGACGTGTGCGAGGCTATCAAGAAATTACCTAGTAACAAGGCACCCGGCTGCGATGGCCTTCCTGCCGAGGCTTTCAAATTCTGCCACCCTATAATTTATATCCTATTTTCTACACTATTTAATGCCTGTATATTACACCAATATCTCCCCGAAACCCTTCTACTTGTCCACTTAATACCTCTCATAAAAAACAAACTGAAGGATGCCAGTGACCCAGGAAACTACCGCCCCATCGCCATTACAACAATTTCATCGAAAATATTTGAATCTCTTCTGTTCCGTCGCCTTGCACCATTTCTCCACACCGCAGACAATCAATTTGGTTTTAAGACTAACCACTCGACTGACACCTGTATATATATTTTAAAGGAGTTATTGAATTTCTATATATCCTCGACCTCCCCTGTCTACTTATGTTTTGTAGACGTGCGGAAGGCATTTGACAGAGTAAACTATCTGAAACTCTTTTTGAAACTACGCAAAAGGGGAACTCCTCTATATCTCATCGGTATATTATACTGTTGGTTCACAACACAACAGTTCTGTGTCAAATGGGGCAATGTCCTATCCCAGCAATTCGGTTCATCTAACGGTCTCAGGCAAGGAGGCATCCTCTCACCATATTTATTTAATGTTTACACAGACGATTTAGATATCAGACTGAATTCACTTCCCATTGGTTGTACGGTTTTATGGCTTTACCATAAATAACCTTTGCTACGCTGACGATATGGTCCTGATCTCCCCCTCTGCCCAAGGCCTACAACGTCTTATCGACACCTGCAACACATACGCTAATGAACATGACATAATCTATAACGAAGCGAAGACACAGTGCATGTCTGTCCTTCCTAGAGCGCTCCGTTTCGTAGAAGATCCACATATTTTCCTTCAAAACCATCAGCTAGCATTTGTCAATGATTTTCCTTACCTAGGTCACATCATTACGAAAGATTTAAAGGACACATCTGACATTGAAAACAGGCGACGTAAATTGTGTTGTCTAGGGAACATGGTAACGAGAAGATTTGCCTTCTGCCGCCAAGATATAAGAAAACTCCTATTTCAAACCTACTGCTATAACGTATATGGCTGCTCGCTATGGGCAAACTATACGCGTGAATCGATGAGACGTATCACAGTCATTCACAATGATATCCTAAGGCGCCTCACCAATACCCCAAGGCACCATTCAGCTTCAGCGATGTTTGTTGAAAATAGACTGGATAACCTAAAAACCATCATTCGTCGCTCTATAGTAAGTCTCACCTCCCGCCTACGATCTAGTGAAAATCCCCTAATTCAAAATGTGCTTGCAAGTGCAGCGAGAATAAAATCCAAAATGTGGGAAACCTGGAATACGGAAGCGTCAGTACAATGAATTGTATTCACTAATATTTGATAGTGTGGATATGCCAAATCTTCATCACTAAATAACTTTGGTGTGATACCCAGTAATGTTATGATAACGTGTTTTATTATGTTACATATTTGTTGTCTGGATGTCCTGTATTTCCTTCACACCACCTGCTCAGTGACTAGAATTTTTTTTTCTCCCCAGTGTACTTTCATTATTCAAGCAATTTCTGTTCCAACGTATTTATCATTGTCGTCTCCATTTTTTTTTTTTTTTTTGCTTTCTCCCTCTCTTTTTGTTTGCTGATATGTATGTTATCATCATTATTAAGCGTTACTTCTATTGTGAGTTTGTTATCCAGACCTTAGAACTCTGTGGTCAACCTGCTAATTGATGTTTATAATATAACACTGATATTATTGCATATCTCTTTTTTTTTTTTTTTACTGATGTCAAAAGTGTAAGATCACTGTACCCTTATTATAACTCTGTATATGGCTTTTGCTGAAATAAAGATTATTATTATTATTATTATTATTATTATTATTATTATTATTATTATTATTATTATATTCTGGCCTTAGCAATGTCATCAAGATTGAAGACAGTTCAGGGACCAAGTAATTACAAGACAAAAGTCTGTCACTTGATATTTGAGAAATCTATTTTCTTAATCTTTCGACCATCATTCTTTTAAATCTCACGAGTCAATCTCCTTTCTTTTAAAGAGAATGGCAATTTAAGATAAAAGGGGAGGAAGTTTCGATAAAGGAATAGAAAAGAAGTATTAAAAGAAATTCTGCGAAGGAGGACGATGGTTGCTAACAAATTTGCAGGTCTAATTTAAAACGAGGTCATGGCGGTGGAGTTGGGTGCTCTCAAACTAGGTTTTGGGCGAACACAATTTAGACTTGTCTTTTTTATTCTTTTTTAAACACTTTTATCAAGATCAGTTCTGTATACTACAAATAAATTTAGATTTAATTCAAAATACTTTACCGGTTTTCTAATGCGATAATGAACCGATTGAAAATGAAGTTTCAATGTAATTTAGTTTTGGAACCCGTGTAGAGACGCAAGTATATTATTTATCAAAATATGGATAATCATATGAACCATAAATCAATTATATGCATATATGAATGCAGTTTTGTTACCGATCTGGTGTTTAATGCAGCTTATTTTCTTTTTGTTTTCATATCATCTCCACCGGAAAATTAGTTTCTATCAAGTATGTGTTTCCCTTTGATGGTTAACTTCTCGTAAATTTGAATAAAATCATATTTATATTTTCAGCAGAAATTATTAATAATTGCATGATTTTATATCTAAGAAAATAGTCCCTTAGTAATAAGCCTGATCATTTTTTTGTTACATATCTATTTCTTTTCAAAGATAAAGATGTTCAGGTTTTATTTTCAGGCTCAGAAGTAAAAAATACAACATGGTATCTTGAATTCTCATTGGGTACACCTTACATCTCTTGTAGTGTTTCTGTTTCATTGATTTACTATAATAATCTCTTTAGCGTAGAGCATACTCCATTGCATGGTATAACATTATTCATTTCTCATGTATCGTCACGTCTCAGAAATGGTTAAGGAATCCCATGGCATTATTAGTTATATAGTAAATTTCAAGGATAAGTTAAAACTTGAACGGGCACTTGGTAGAGCGCATATCTTCGCCAATGATACATCACAAAATAGCCAAATGAATTATGCACATTTTGGCACCAGGTTCATGCTAATTGGATAGAAATTGACCATTATATAGCAAAGAGACGTTTTTTACCTAGTTTGTGATCTTGACCTTTGACCCAATTCCTCCCAAAATCCAATAAAATTGTCCTTGGACCATATCCAATCATCCAACAAAATTTGATAAGATTCGACCGCAATATAGCTAAAAAAAGGTTTTTGAATTGTTTGTGACATTGACCTTGATTATGTTGTATATCACAAGATAGGAAATTGAATTATGCACATTTTGGCACCAGTTTTATGCAAATTGGCTAAATATTTACCTTGAAATGTCAAAAAGACGTTTTTGGCCTTGACCTTTGACACAATTACTACTATATCACAAGATAGGTAATTAAATTATGCAAATTTTAGCACTTGTCATGAAAATTGCATAATATTTGCCCAAGATACAGAAAAAAAGACTTTTTTACTTTTTCATCGCCTCGACCTTGACCTTTGGCCCAATTGCTCCCAAAATCTAATAAAACTGTCCTTGGATCATGGGTAATTATCCCATAGGTAATAATTTCATGAGATTCAGTCAAATAGTTTTTGACAAAAAAAAAAAAAAAAAAAAAAAAAACATACAAACATAAATAAATAAATACACGCCAATCAAAATATAACCTTCTGGTGAAGGTAAAAAGGAAAACATAAAATGATGCTAATAAAAAATAGCTGAGTGACTGGTAATATTTTTTCTGTAATATCTTTGAAAATATCAAATATGAAAATGATGAGTAGTGAGTTTATATATGCCAGAAAATATAAGAGACTAGGATTATTAACTGTTAAAAGAAGTATATGAAATGATTAAAAATAATAACAATAGGAGAGCAAAAACAACCAAATGTATTTTATAGATGCCAAGAGGTGGAAGAACATGGAAGGTCTGATTGCTAATAAAATGGGAGACATGGAACATTAAAGAAGATGATGAAGAAGGAGAAGGAAAAGAAGAAGAATTTACAGTTCTCATCAAGTCTTTTAGGATGATGTGGTTAGTCCCACGCCCTTATCAATCAAGGATGTAATAGACCTCAGTCGCCCATAAACCTAGATCGATAATTCCCAAGGTCCACAGCACAAAAAAACACATAAACACGCAAAAACCACGCATGTCATTTTTTAGGTATTTTTTTAGACTCTTATTCACTATCTTCATGTGAAGTAATATTTAATTATCTTCATTTTTTATTATATTATATTATATTATATTATAGTAAATATATTTATATATATATACATACATACATTTATATATATATATATTTATATATATATATATATATATATATATATATATACATATATATACATATATACAGTATATATATATATGTATATATATATATATATATATATATATATAAATATATACATACGTATATATATATACATATATATATATATATATATATATATATGCGTATATATATATATATATATATATATATATATATGTATATATATATATATATATATATATATATATATATATACATAAATTCATATATAATAAAGATAATTAAACTTTATTTCCCATTGTCTGCAACAATACCTAAAAACTCTTGATAGCTTATAAAACTATGACAACCGAGACAATACTTTCCTCAGGTCCTTTAAAACACACTGGCAAATAAAATGAAGTGTTTTTCCCACCGATGAGTTTCGGCTGAGGAAGCGTGCCATGGCAAAGAGACAGAGGGTGTCCTACAAAAGCCATAAAATGGATTTATGAGGTGTTGACTGATGAGGCAGAAAAGATCATGGGAGAATGGCTTGGAAGCCTACGCCCTACATACGCTACCTTTTTTTTTTTTTTTTTTTTTTTTTTTTTTTTTTTTTTTTTTTTTTAGTACAGCATTCTTCTCCCGCAAGGAAATTTATAACTTCTTCCAACGAGTTGCTCGTTCCAGGAAGATTCCTTGTTGGCAACACACCAACTGTGTCCTCCAGATCTTTATTCTCATTTCCATCATCATCGTGTTGGATCATTCAATGATCCTATTTTTTTTTTTTTTTAGAAGCCTGTTTATGACCATCCCCCATCTCTCTCTCTCTCTCTCTCTCTCTCTCTCTCTCTCTCTCTCTCTCTCTCTCTCTCTCTCTCTCTCTCTCTCTCCTGCTGAATTGCCTCATCTCTCTCCTTACTCTACGATCCCCAAGAACAATAAAGCAGTTTAAGAAATTTCTCTCGTCTTTGGGAGAAAAACAATAGAAATGCGTAATGAGTTTGTCCCTGAGGCTAAAGAGTCTCATCTTTTCTTTCCCGGCTTCCTATACATCGCATTTTCCTTTCTTGGACTAACTTGTGTCTCCATTATCTCTCCTAAGCTCAGCTCTTTAATAAGGTCTTGAATTTCCAACCCTTTAAGTACCTTATAGCGTTATCGTGTGCTTGATGCAGATATCCACGTTAACTACGTCCTTGGTTTAAAGTGATTTGTATTCCTGTGTATTAAATTTTTTAATAATTTCAATTGAGGACCTAAGCATCCCGTGGGTGTAAGAGGATTAAGTAATTAATTATTAATTGGTATCTGGTGATTTAAGAATTGCATTGAGAAATGGGTGTTTTTTAATTTTCAATTAATTAATCTTCGAACTGATGACCTGGCCTGATTGATGGAAATTTTCTTGCGAAAATAATTTTCTTGTGGCTAAATTAATTCTTCAGTCCTGATTCATAAGGTCAATAAAATATAAATTTCCCCTCAGTTTTATACTTTATGGTACAATACTTTCTGTAGCAATATTTACTCATTAACACTATAGATGTATAATCTTCCTTAAAGCTATTCAAATACTTTTACCTTGATCTGCCATAAGATGTCAGGTGTTTCTTCTGTGCTAATTTCATATGCAAATAATAATTATATTAGCTTTGTGTTACTCATTTATGATAGAATTTTTTTTCCCTTTTGCGTCCTAAAAGGGATTCGTCTTATTTTCAACTATCTTTTTTTTTATCTTTCCCCTGAAATATTGTCTCTCTTCGACTTTTCCGTCAATTTCTCGTTTCTATACTTTGTCAAAAACTTTTATCGTGGGTTTCGAGGAAGATGTTCTAACACTCGTTTTAATCAAACCAGTTTATTAAGCAGCAATGTATCAAAAATACAGTAATATTGGAAAATGACACTATACTTTCCAGTGTACTTGTTTACACAGTCTAATTTCCCTCAAAATGTAACTATACAAATAGTCATTTGCAAAATAGATTTAAGCATAACTACGTCTTTACATGATGTTTTCAGTCCTTTTAGCAATTATTGGTTCTGCTATTTCCCGCCATTATCACGTACATTCAAGATACCTTTATGTCCCTACATAATAATGAAATCAAATATGAATTTTATATAATGATGAAATAAAATTAAAATCGTCTATAATGAAGTAGAATTCAAATCCTATATAATAATGAAATCAAATCCAAATCCTATATAATAATGAAATACAATTCAAATCGTCTATAATGAAGTAGAATTCAAATCCTACATGATAATGAAATCAAATTCAAATCTTCCAAGGCACCAACCACCCGTTCAGATACTACCGCTAGAGAGTTATTGTGTATGTGTGTGTGTGAGAATACATAATTATCATCTCCTACGCCAATTGATGTAAAGGGCCTCGATTATGTTTCGCCAGTCGTCTCTATCTTGAGCTTTTAAATCTATATTTCTTCATTCATCATCTCTCACTTCACGCTTCATAGTCCTCAGCCATGTAGGCCTGGGTCTTCTAACTCTTCTAGTGCCCTGTTAAGCCCAGCTAAACATTTGGTGAACTAATCTCTCTTTTGGAGTGCAATGAGCATGCCCAAACCATCTTTTATCTACCCCTTCGCCATGATCTCAACCACCAATGCCATTCGAGTAATCTTTCTTATAGTTTCATTTTTAATCCTGTCCTGCCATTCAACTCTCAATATTCTTCTGAGGGCTTTGTTCTCAATTCTACTAAATCTTTTGGTGATTGTTTTATTGCCATACCATGACTCATGCCCTTACTGTAACACAGAAGTCACTAAACTAATATATAACCTGATTTTAATATGTGATTTCGGACGATTTGATTTCCAGATTTTACGCAACCTAGCCATTGTCTGATTTTCTTTTGTTCAATCTTTCATTAAACTAATTCTAAAGACGCTGTATTAGAGATCATAGTTCCTAAATATCTAAATGATTGTGCCTTATTAATCCTTTCTCCTTCTAATGACATTTCATCTTCCATTGCATATTCCGTTCTCTTCATCTTTCTTCTAATATTTTGAGCCCAACCTACCATCATATTTCATGCATTCTGGTGAGCAAGTATTGCAAATCCTGTGATATTTTGCTAAGAAGGACAGCGTCATCAGCATACTCTAAGTCAGCTAATTTTCTATTACCAATCCAGTATTTTCATTCCCCAGCATGCACATCTGTTCTATGCTTTACAAAATTCACGAGGAGGATAAACAACATGCGACAACACATTCCCTTGGATTGCTCAATATATATATATATATATATATATATATATATATATATATATATATATATATATATATATATATGTATGTATATATATAAACCACTCAAAATTATAACGCAAAAATATTCCACATACTTTTAATAATGGAAATCTGGAAGGTCCCGCATTTTCTCCCATCATATGATAATGGCATAAAAGAAGATGAAGATAAAATATTTGTCAAAGCTCCACTGCGGTAAGCTCTAAAAAGCTCTTGCAAGAAGCTTATATCAGAGCAATATCCAATATTTCTCCTGAATATCTTTTTGTGAATTATGTTTTGTCTAACTTTCATGCTTACGTTGAGACTCCTCTCCGAAGTAGGTTGTTTTGATACGAAGATCCACCGAGACTTTAACTTCACTGGAACACAGCTTATGTATATTGTTAGTGTCTCTCCTGTTGTTGGAGCTATTATTGATATTGGTGTTCCTGTTGTTGCTCTTGTTACTATGGTAATGATAAAGATAACTTTAGTAGGAATGGGGAATGATAAAGATAGTTTTAGTAGAAATAGGAAATGATAAAGATAGTTTTAGTGGAAATAAGAAATGATAAGGATAGTTTTAGTAGAAATAACAAATCATATGGTTTTTATAGAAATAGGAAATGATAAAAATAGTTTTAGTAGAAATAGGAAATGATGAAGATAGTTTTAGAAAAAATCGGAGATGATAAAGGTAGTTTTATTAGGAATAGGAAATGATAGTTTCTGTAGAAATATGAAATTATACAGATAGTTTTAGTAGAAATAGAAAATCATATGGTTTGTGGAGAAATAGGAAATGATAAAGATAGTTTTAGTAGAAATAGCAAATCTTATGGTTTTTGTAGAAATAGGAAATGATACAAATAGTTTTAGTAGAAATAGGAAATGAAGATAGTTTTAGTAGGAATAGCAAATGATACAGTTAGTTTGTGACGGCGCCGAGTAAGGGTGTGAACTCAAAGGCAGATTGGAAACGACTGAGTTATATTATTGTGGAACACTCTCCTTATATACAAAACCTCAAGGCAACAGGACATAACAAGTTCACAAGACAGACAATATTACAGAGGAAAAACCAGACAGGAATTTTCATGTTCGTTTTAGTGCGAGGGAAGAGCGAAGATACAAGCATAATATATACAAAAGGAATTATGTACAATTGTGTGAAACACGGTTGGTACATGGCTCCCCCCCTAAAAATGACATACTGTACATGTTAAATAGGGCGCCCTGATCTAGAGAGGCGAACTGTAGGCGGGTCATCTGGCAGAAGATAAGCAGGTTTTAGACGATCAATGGAGACCCAGTCTTCTTTGCCCCGAATGTTTAGGAGGAATGCTTTCGGACTGCGTCGGATCACAAGGAAAGGGCCCGTGTAAGGGGGCGTTAGTGGTGGCTTGCTGGTGTCGTTGCGCAGGAAGACGTGCGTTGCAGAGTGCAAGTCCGTTGGTATGTGATGCTTCGCTGGGGGCTTGTAAGTCTGGCGGCACGGAGTAAATTTTCCCACGACGTGACGTATGCGCTGGAGATCGTCGGAGGAGGTTGTAGAAGGAAAAAATTCGGCAGGGACGACCAACGGGTCGCCATACACCATTTCGGCTGCCGAGACGTCGAGGGCGTCTTTAGGAGTAGTCTTTAGTCCAAGGAGGACCCAAGGAAGCTGAGTAAACCAGTTGCAATCCTTGCAGCGGGACATCAAAGCTGCTTTGAGGGTGCGATGAAAACGTTCAACCATTCCATTGGCAGCGGGGTTGTAGGCCGTTGTCTGATGTAGGGTGATGCCCAGGAGATTCGCTAATGATGTCCACAATTGAGAGGTGAAAGTGGTTCCCCTGTCAGAAGTAATATGCTCAGGGATACCGAATCTTGAAATCCATCCAGAGAGTAAGGCAGATGTACATGAGGCGGACGTTGCAATTTCCATGGGAATGGCTTCAGGCCAACGAGTTGAGCGGTTGATGACGGTAAACAGGTAACGATGTCCATGTGATGTGGGTAGGGGGCCTACAACATCGACGTGAATGTGTGCGAAACGACGCTGAGGTTGAGGAAAGGTGCCCACTCCTGAATCCGTGTGTCGATGTACTTTGGAAGTTTGGCAAGAAGTACAGGCACGGACCCAATCCTTAGCATCCTTAGAAATGCCGTGCCAAATGAACTTTGCCTTCAGCAGCTGTGCAGTAGAACGGCACGAGGGATGTGAAAGGCCGTGGATGAAATCAAACACCTGTCGGCGCATGGGAGCAGGAATCCAAGGTCGCGGTCTACCAGTACTGACGTCACAGAGGAGGGTGGTGTTGGAGTCTTCGAGGGGAAAATCCTCCCAACGGAGGGACGGGCAGGATGTCCTACAAGCTTGATACTCTGGATCCTGTCGTTGGGCTTCAGCCAGGGCGTTGTAATCCAATCCCAGTTGAACGGCAGCCAACGTGTTTCTTGACAGGGCATCGGCAACGGGATTCATTTTCCCAGGGACGTATTGGAGGGTGCAATTGTATTCAGCCACGGCGGAGAGATGTCGGCGTTGACGGGCGGACCAGGCGTCAGACTGTCGAGTGAAGGCGTGCACCAGAGGCATGTGGTCTGTGCGAATGACGAAGGGTGTACCTTCTAAGAAATGGCGAAAGTGACGGACAGCCAAGTGCACCGCCAGCAATTCTCGATCGAAGGTAGAATAACCCGATTCTGCCTTGGACAGTTTTCTGCTTAAGAAGGCCAATGGGCGGGGCGAGCCTTTGACCACCTGCTCGAGTACTGCACCAATAGCGACGTCGCTGGCATCGGTGGAGAGAAGGAGAGGGGCGTGTGGGATAGGAAAAGTGAGAGCCGCAGCATTTGATAGGGCCTTCTTTGCATTGCAGAAGGCTGCTTCTTGAAGGGGACCCCACTTCAGATCCTTTGGCTTGCCCTTGAGGGAGGCGTAGAGGGGAGCAAGAGTGGCGGCAATGGCTGGCAGAAAACGGTGATAATAGTTGATCATGCCCAAGAATTCCTGCAGAGCTTTGACGGTCGAGGGCGCGGGGAAATTCTGAACGGCTGCTACCTTCTCAGGGAGGGAATGGACTCCTTCAGGAGTGATACGGTGCCCTAAGAACGACACTTCGTTGGCGCCAAAGGTACACTTGTCGTACCGGACTACAAGGCCGTTTTGTTGCAGGCGGTCGAGCACGATGCGCAGGTGACGGAGGTGTTCCTCTTTTGAGGAGGAGAATACAAGTATGTCGTCCACATAACATACACAGAAAGGGAGGTCCCCTAAGATGCCATCCATGAGACGTTGAAATGTTGCCCCAGCATTACGAAGGCCAAAACAGGAGTAATTGAAGGTGTATGTGCCAAACGGAGTGGTGATGGCGGTCTTGGGGATGTCTTCTGGGTTCATAGGCACCTGATAATACCCCTTCAGGAGGTCGAGCGTAGAGAAAACCTTCGCTTTGTGCAGGTAGGAGGTTACATCGGCAATGTTTGGGAGGGGGTAGTGATCCGGTTCTCTTTGCATGTTCAGGCGCCTGTAACCCCCGCACGGACGGAGGGAGCCGTCTTTCTTCAGAACGATGTGTAAGGGTGACGACCATGGGCTGGAGGCCTTTTGGCAAAGGCCCATTTTCTCCATTTCGGCGAACGTCTGTTTGGCGGCTGCCAATCGTTCCGGTGCCAGACGTCTGAATTTTGCGAAGACTGGGGGTCCCGTCTTCTTGATATGGTGATAAATACCGTGCTTGGCAGGAACCGTGGGCATTTGGCGAAGTTCTGGACGGAAAACTTCCGGGTACGACGTGAGGAGGTGGGCGTAGGCATCCGTGGGTGCGCTGATGTGGAGAGCGAGGTTAGAGGGGGTGGGTTGAAGAGGTGTCGACAAGTACGAGTCTGCGTTGACCAATCGTCGGTGGGCGACATCGACCAGAAGGTGGAAATGAGAGAGGAAATCCGCAACGAGGATTGGCATTGTGACGTTAGCAACGAGAAACTTCCAATTGAATTTACCGTTTCCGAACGATAATGTGAGGTTCTCGTAACCGTAGGTGGGTATCGCAGATCCGTTGGCAGCTACCAAGCGGACGTCGACAGATGTAGACAGACTACGTTGTGCCTTGAAGAGTTTCCTTGGCAAAAGAGAACGACAAGCACCCGTGTCTACCAAAAATCGCGCGCCCGTTCCTGCATCCTGTAAAAAGAAAAGATTAGAAACATGGGAGGCCACCGCCACAAGCGATGGCCTACTTACACGTTTTTTGGCCACTGACAATCTTTGGCACATTTCTTCGGTTGCCCTGAATCTGAAGTGGTAGTAGCAAAACTGCGGCGGATGGGAGGTAGTAAGTGGGAGTAGAAGTCGTTCGTTGGGGCGCGAGCGATTGGTGGGTGGTGGGCGGCTTTGTCGCCGCTTCGGCACGTCACAGGGTAGGTGTGTATGTCCTACGGCATTCATGTCAGCTTCGGTTGACGTTGAATAGGCATCCTCGTCGTCAGGGGTGGAGGCGTTGATGGAGGTCTTGAAGTGGCTGTCCATAAGGGCGTCGGCTTTGGTCATCAAGTCCTTTATGGGTAAACTATCGACATCGGGTATGGCAGCGCGTACAGGTTCAGGTAAACGGCGTATCCAAAGGGCACGGAGTAGGTTCACCTCACGAGGAGAGCCGTCTGCGGCAGGTTGAAGGCGAGCGATACTGGTCATTTCCCTGAGGGCAAGCGAAGCCCTTTGGTCCCCCAACGGTTGTTGCGAGAGCTGAAAAAGCTTTGCTATACAGGCGGCTGGCGACGGCGAGTACTGCTGCAGAAGGTATGATTTGAGGGCGTCATACGCTATTGGGGTGTCTCCTTGTTCACAAAGCCAGTCGGATATTTCTGGGAAGGTGTCCTCGGGTATCGCCGCGAGAACATAATCCGCTTTGGTGGTTGAGCGAGTCACGCCCCTGATACGAAAGTGGACTTCAGCGCGTTGAAACCAAGCGAACGCTTCTCTGCTGGCGA
Source organism: Palaemon carinicauda (assembly GCF_036898095.1). Classification (NCBI taxonomy): domain Eukaryota; kingdom Metazoa; phylum Arthropoda; class Malacostraca; order Decapoda; family Palaemonidae; genus Palaemon; species Palaemon carinicauda. The sequence continues at coordinate 109,556,744 of NC_090733.1, forward strand.
ACGGTGAAAGTTTCAATGGGGCGGCCGCGGCGCCAACTGCAGTAGAGTCCGTCTCCGTCATAGTACCAACGATGGAGGGGCGAGGGAGGTGGGGGTGGAAGGCAGTGGGAGCGAGTCGACTTCCAGGGTCACCAATGTGACGGCGCCGAGTAAGGGCGTGAACTCAAAGGCAGATTGGAAACGACTGAGTTATATTATTGTGGAACACTCTCCTTATATACAAAACCTCAAGGCAACAGGACATAACAAGTTCACAAGACAGACAATATTACAGAGGAAAAACCAGACAGGAATTTTCATGTTCGTTTTAGTGCGAGGGAAGAGCGAAGATACAAGCATAATATATACAAAAGGAATTATGTACAATTGTGTGAAACACGGTTGGTACAAGTTTTAGAAATAAATCGGAGATGATAAAGGTAGTTTTATTAGGAATAGGAAATGATAGTTTCTGTAGAAATATGAAATGATACAGATAGTTCAAGTAGAAATAGCAAATGATAGATGAAGATAACTTTAGCAGAAATAGGAAGTGATACAGTTTTAGTAGAAATAGGAAATGATAAAGATAGGTTTATTAGAAATAGGAAATGATACAGAGAGTTATAATAGAAATAGGAAATGATAAGGGTAATTTTAGTAGAAATGGCAAATGATAAAGATAGTTTTTGCAGAAATAACAAATGATAGAGATAGTTTATGGTGAAATAAGAAATGATACAGATAGTTTTAGTAGAAATAGCGAATGATACAGATAGTTTTAGTAAGAATAGGAAATGATGCAGATAGTTTTAGTAGAAATAGAAAATGATAAAGGTAGCTTTAAGAGAACTAGAAAATTATAAATATAGTCTTAATAGAAATGGCAAATGATAAAGATAACTTTAGTATAAATAGAAAATGATAAAGATGGTTTTTGTTGAAATAGCATTATTATGAATTATATTAATGATAAGATTGTCACATAGTTCACCATTATAATAAATATGTATTACCTGACAACATTAAATTGTATTTCTAATTATGTCTTTATATTTTAGACGTAATAATTAGGAATTATTGCCAAACCCCGTTATTTGAATTTTGCTATATATTTTTTAAAGCTTTTTTTTTTTCTTAGGAACAGAATTGCTACTATTAAAGTCTCTATAGATATAAGAATCTATACATATGTTATGGTATGCTAATATGGGCAATCTTTAATAATTGATAATCAAATCAGATATTATTATTATTATTATTATTATTGTTATTATTATTATTATTTTTACTGTTGTTCTTGTTGTTGTTATCATTAGCTAAGCCACAACCCTAGTTTGAAAAGCAGGATGCTGTAACCCCCAAGGCTTCAACAGGGAAAAATAGCTAAGTGACGAAAATAAATGAGTAAACTATGTGAGAAATAATGAATAAAGAATATAAAATTATAGGAGGAAGCGAATAGGAGTACTTGGAAAAAAGGGATGACTGATACATGGTAATATATCATTCCTGAGGAAGCAGTGGTAAGGGAAAAGGAATAAGGATCAGAACTAGTGACACGTCAATCCAAATGAAGAACAAGTTAGGGGAGCAATAGAAAACAAAATGCGTTTCTCGAAAGGAACGTAGTAACCATATAACAAGTGAGAAGGAAGTATGAGGAAGGCGATAGCACGCCACTCCAAAGAGAGATTAATAAAATGGAGGAACATATGAAGAACAAAATTATACTTAACTCAAAAAGAAGCTATAGTTGTGAGAGAGAGAGAGAGAGAGAGAGAGAGAGAGAGAGAGAGAGAGAGAGAGAGAGAGAGAGAGAGAGAGAGAGAGAGAGAGAGAGAGAGAGAAACATCACTCTAATGAACGAATAATAGTGGAGCAAAGAACAGCAAATTTCATTTCCGAAAAAAAAAACACCAAAAGTGGCACATACTCCTTGGTATTTTCTTGTTTTTATGAAGCCCGTTAGCCACCCAGTAATGATGGACGCTGTTAAATATACAGATATTGCATTCTGCAATAAAATCACAAAGACTTCTCTTGGTTCAATTGCTTTATTACGTAGAATCTGAATTTAGAACCATGAAATTGTTTATTGGCTTCCATGCACCCACAGAGCGGGTGTCAACGCGCTACCAGGACACACTGGTGTCCCAAATAATAATAATAATAATAATGATAATAATAATAATAATAATAATAATAATAATAATAATAATCTTTATTTCAGCAGAAGCCATATACAGAGTTACAATAAGGGTACAGTGATCTTACACTTTTGACATCGGTAAAAAAAAGATGAGATATGCAATAAAATCAGTGATATATTATAAACATCAATTAGCAGGTTGGCCACAGAGATCTAAGGTCTGGGTAACAAAGTCACAATAGAATTAACGGTTAACAATGATGATACCATACATATTAGCAAACAAAAAGAGAGGGAGAAAGAAAAAAATGGAGATGACAATGATAAATATGTTGGAACAGAAATTGCTTGAATAATGAAAGAACACTGGGGAGGGAAAAAAAAAATCTAGTCACTGAGCAGGTGGTGTGAAGGAAATACAGGACATCCAGACAACAAAGATGTAACATAATAAAACACGTTATCATAACAATACTGGGAATCATACCAAAATTATTTAGTGATGAAGATTTGGCATAGCCACACTATCAAATATTAGTGAATACAATTCATTGTACTGACGCTTCCGTATTCCAGGTTTCCCACATTTTGGATTTTATTCTCGCTGCACTTGCAAGCACATTTTGAATTAGGGGATTTTCACTAGATCGTAGGCGGGAGGTGAGACTTACTATAGAGCGACGAATGATGGTTTTTAGGTTATCCAGTCTATTTTCAACAAACATCGCTGAAGCTGAATGGTGCCTCGGGGTATTGGTGAGGCGCCTTAGGATATCATAGTGAATGACTGTGATACGTGTCATCGATTCTCGCGTATAGTTTGCCCATAGCGAGCAGCCGTATACGTTATAGCAGTAGGTTTGAAATAGGAGTTTTTTGATATCTTGGCGGCAGAAGGCAAATCTTCTCGTTACCATGTTCCCTAGACAATACAATTTACGTCGCCTGTTTTCAAAGTCAGATGTGTCCTTTAAATCTTCCGTAATGATGTGACCTAGGTAAGGAAAATCATTGACAAATTCTGTAGACAAAGCTACTGTATATTACATGAAGGTTAACATAGATATTAAGTTAGACAACTGCACTTGAATGACAGGGTGTACCAGTGCAGGAAATCTTAACCAAGGGAAACAGTGCTTTACATTACTTTGGATGTAGTTACCTGAATGGTGAACAGATCGCACTTGACTTAAATGGTACTGGTTGAATGATCAAGCTAGGTGAAGATCTTATGTTTTTATCCTTAAACCTAGACGTATCTCCCTTATTATTGTGCAAGATTGTAATAAAGGCGTTGAAGGATAAAATTTAGGCCTTGATTCACTGAATACAAATAATCATCATAATGTGATACCTTGAATACCATTCACCAAGATGGAAAATACAGATCCAGGAACATCTAAATTCTGGACTAACCGGATTAAGTGTTGTCTTTGTCAGATGAAGATTGAAAAGCTTAAGTCATCACGTACACAACAACCGCAAGAAAATATTGGCTACCCAAGAGAGTGACTAATATTCCCTCTTTCATGCAGTGAATGAGATTATCAATGTTCTGGATCCAGCCAGATTTAATGATATTAGTGACATTGAAGTAACTCTGAGGAACAATATGCAGTATCACCCAAATTGTTGCCTTATGTTGAAAAAACATGAGACTGGAGAGCGCTAGAAATAGAAAAGCTAATTATGCTAAGTCAGTAGAATACTAGGCCAAGCTGTGTAGAATCATTCTTAAATGCAAAACGTGTTTTATAACGAACAAAGAATCCCCATCCTCTGAGATGAGACAAGTTATGGCGATGAACGTCATTAATGTGCCCAAACTTAAAGTGACAGAAAACCTCTTACAAGACTCGGTTGTGGAGATGCTGTTACACAGGACCTCACATAACATTTTGCATGTTTAACAGACCTGTACAATAGCGAGAGAAAGGATCTGAGAGCAACCAAGAGACTGAAACAGAGTTTATTATTATCATTATTATTATTATTATTATTATTATTACTTGCTAAGCTACAACCCTAGTTGGAAAAGAAGGATCTTATAAGCCCAAGGGCTCCAAAACGGAAAATAACCCAGTGAGGAAAGAAATGTGGAAACAGATAAAATAGTGTGTCTAAGTCTAACCTCAAGCAAGAGAACTCTAACCCATAACAGTGGAAGATCTTGGTACAGAGGCTATGGCACTACCTAAGACTAGAGAGTAATGGTGTGATTTTGGATTGTCATCCTAATAAAAGCTGCTTAACATAGCTAAGGAGTTTCTTCTACTCTCACCAAGTTAAAAATAGCTACTGAAAAATTTCAAAGTAGTAGTTAACCACTCGAGTGAAGAATTGTTTGGTTAGGTTAGTATTGTCAAGTATATGAGGAAAGAGGGGAATGTGTAAAGAACAGGACAGACTATTCGGTGTATCTGTGGGCAAAGGACAAATGATCTGTAACTAGAGAGGGATCCAATATTATAATTTCTGGCCAGTCAAAGGACCTAATAACTTTCTAACAGTATTATCTAAACGGGTGGCTGGTGTCTTGGCCTACCTACAACACCTGAAGAAAATGTCCACCCATAGGCTATCTCAGAGCTGGCAAGTCACATCTCTAATTGAGACCAAGTGATCTGTCAAGGTTACTGCAGTTTTTTACTGTCAAACATGTTTCACCTGAATACTCTGTGCCTAGAACTGCTGGGTGTTGATGCAGCAGTCCACAAGACTTAAAGGAATAACTGTTGTTAGAAATCCGCGGGGTGGAAGCTCACATACAGGGAACAGATTTTTGCTGGCTTTCCAGAAAGATATAGGCTTTGTCTTGTCATAAGCATCTGACTATTTAGTGAACCTGTTATCCTAGGCAAAGCCATTAGCA
>NC_090733.1:109566746-109581746 GCF_036898095.1 Palaemon carinicauda
CAAGGGCTCCAACAGGAAAAAATAGCCCAGTGAGGAAAGGAAATAAGGAAATAAATAAAGGATGAGAATAAATAAACAATATATCATTCTAATAACAGTAACAGCGTCAAAACAGATATGTCCTATATAAACTATTAACAACGTCCAAAACAGATATGTTATATATAAACTATAAAAAGACTCATGTCAGCCTGGTCAACATAAAAACATTTGCTCCAACTTTGAACTTTTGAAGTTCTACATATATATATATATATATATATATATATATATATATATATATATATATATATATATATGTATATGTGTGTGTGTGTATATATATATATATATATATATATATATATATATATATATATATATATATATATATATATTACACACACATATATCCTTCGTGGATAGGTTAAGTAACAGAAAAACAAGCAAATACTAATAATTGGGAAAAATTACTGCACCTTTAATGAGATTCTATAGTCAATTCTTTTTAGTGAGGCAGATTTGTACCGACTCGCAGGGGTGCCCTTTTAGCTCGGAAACATTTCCTGATCCCTGATTGGTTGGACAAGATAATTCTAACTAATCAGCGACTAGGAAACTTTTCCGAGCTAAAAGGGTACCGCCGCGAGTCGGTGCAAATGCACCCCATTAAAAAAATTGAGTATAGATTCCCAATCATTCCCAATTTCCTCAAATAACTGTGGAAACTTATTAACCTCTACATATGCAACGAAATGCACGAAAGTATTCATAATTATTTATCACCATATAGAACACAAAATAACCCATTTTACAGTAAAGGTTGAAAATTCACTTATATAACAATATTAGTCCAAACTTAATCTCCCATATTATAGTAGTAGGTTAGCCAAGGCACCAGCCACCCATTAAGATACTGCTGCTAAGGAGAGGAGTCCATTGACTGGCCAGATAGTACTATAGTGGATCCCTCTCTGTTTACAATTTTTTTTTTTTGTATATTGCATTATCTGGCCTATTCTTTACAAATTCTCCTCCCTTTTTAAACCCCTTACAACACTTTGCAACCAAACAATTTGCTTCTCTCAGGGGGTTAACTACTACAATGTAGTTGTTTAGTGGATAAGTTACATTTAGTTTGGGTAGGAGAGACTTTTGTTATGGTGAGCAGCTTTTCTAGGAGAAAATAATTTTAAATATTTCTACATATATTTATATAGGCATTCATATATATATACAGTATATATATATATATAAATATATATATATATATATATATATATATATATATATATATATATATATATATATACATACATATATATACACATAGATGTGTATATATGAAATATGCTGATTAATTTACATAGATTGTAGCAATACATCATACACATGCAATTCTATTTTATATATATATATATATATATATATATATATTGATATATATATATATATATATATATATATATATATATATATATATATACTGTATATATATATGAATGCCTATATAAATATATGTAGAAATATTTAAAATTATTTTCTCCTAGAAAAGCTGCTCACCATAACAAAAGTCTCTCCTATATATATGTGTGTGTGTGTATATATATATATATATATATATATATATATATATATATATATATATATGTGTGTGTGTGTGTGTGTGTGTGTGTGCATATGAATATATAAATAAATAAGTATATATTGGTATGCATATCCCATTTCCGGGAACGTAATACCGCTTTCGAATACCTTTAATTATCTCGTCGTCCAAATCGCGCCCAGATGACCAATGTCCAATAAACGGTGTCAATGGTTATTGCTTTTCAAACGAAATCCATTACATATGAATAAACCTTACTCGAAATTGGTATTCCTTCCAGTACCTCAAGCAATGAAAAAAAAGAGAGATCTACAGTATGTATAACTCTGATCCCAAGATCGTGATTCTTTCCCCCAAAAAAGACAAAAAAAAGAAAAGAGATTTACGTTTTATATAACTTTGATCCCATGATCGTGATTCTATTAAAAGATATCGATAGTATATATAAATCTTCGCCTATGTTCGCAATTCCTTACAGCATATTCCATAACGGTAAATGTTCTAGTATGAATGTAAATCCCTGGAAATTGGTAGATTTTCTAGTAGTCTAACCAAAGAAGAATATAGTAAAGGAAAGACCATCAAACTTTGATTTACTGATATGAACAAGTCATCAGATAAGATTCTGTTTGATTAAAGTCACTGATTGACTTATTGAAAACAGCTGCTTCTTCATATTCCTTTTCCTTTTCAGAGTCAAAGGAAATTATTTCAAGCTTGGATTTTCCTTCATTATTAGTTGAGAAGTTTATTAAGTTTTGCATTTGCAAATTTTTATCCGGAAGCCGCAATTGTAATCTTTGATATGAAAACTGTTTGTAAAATATAATTTTCTATGTTGTTAATATTGAAGAAGAAAATCTCGTTAAAGGTAACTTGGATTCGCTTTGACCTTTAATATTTTTAGGGAAGGGAAGTTAAAGCTTGACATCATTCTCATTTTCTTACTTTTGTAGTGACTTAAGCTTTTATAACAAGTTACAGCCGACAACTTGTCGACATATTATGAACTAGTTGTCAATCCACAATACTGTAGTTTTTCGTTAATTTACAATACTGTATGTATCTTTGCGCTTATTAATTATAAATGTCAGCATATCAAATATATGAGTAGCCTATATGTCTACAGAGAGAGAGAGAGAGAGAGAGAGAGAGAGAGAGAGAGAGAGAGAGAGAGAGAGAGAGAGATATTAGTAATCCAATGCCATAAGAAATTCCAAACCTTTTATCTTGAAGCTCTGTCGCAAAATATTGCAATGCATATTATTCCATTTTCCGCCTAAATCTTCTTTGATATCAAATGTCAAATCTAGATATCAGTATTTCTCTCTTCGCTCCATTTCAAATCTTTTTATCTTTCATACCTCTTCTACATCTTACAAGTTATTTAAATATAAATACTGCATTTCCACCCTTCGATAATATATGGAACTTCCTACGCATAACATTATATCTGCGCCTGGGGCCTGGATCGTTTTACAACTTGCAGGGGGAAAACATTTCATGCAATAAATATTTTAAGATTTCAATTAAGTTTGAATCCCACTAAATTTCCAAAGAACTTCTTTGATGTTCACCTTAGCACTTTTCGTATCTTTACTTTGGAAATTGCTCGATTATATTTTTACTTGTTTTTTGATGGGGTAGTCTGCAATGGAGCGTTTGATGATTTTCTTTATTGTCTTTTTTTTTATTTTTTGGGGGGGTAAATAATTTATAAAGCAATAGGAACGTTTATTACGGAAGCTTCTTAACTAAACTAGGTTTTAATATTAAGCTTATTCGTTAGAGTATAACAAAGTTAATTTTCTTAAGAGCACCTACACTACGGATTCTAATGATGATTAAGTATTCTTTGAGTTCTAATATAACATATAATAATGCTTCAATAGTTTTATTTAGTTTTTAGACTTTCCCTGGATAGATATAGATAATTATGAAAAATATATGATAGCTTAGGTCTTTTTTTTTTATATTATGAGCAGGCAATCAATGTACTTAATCATCACAGGAGAGAGAGAGAGAGAGAGAGAGAGAGAGAGAGAGAGAGAGAGAGAGAGAGAGAGAGAGAGAGAGAGAGGGGGGGGGGAGAGGACGGATAATAGAAAACTGAAATATTTGACAATTAATTTAGTATTTTTACAGTTGACGGTAAATTTTACTACCCAATGTCACTGAATTTTTATCTTGCTCCTGATTGGCCGATCCAATAGAATTGTAACATGATTAGCAGCTTCACTAATCAGAAATAAAAAAAGAAAAATCAATTCACCATTAGAGGTCGAATGAAATTAATGGTCCTTCGTGTTATAAAGCCAGACGCCTTCACCTGTCAATTACTTCTCATTGTGTTAATCAACGCTGGAATTATGAGAAGAGATAATTGCCTTGAAAACCAAATCTCTAAATACTTAGATTCATCTAATGAATCTCGTATTATTCCAAACGAACCTATAATTTTTCCCTAAAAGGTAAACAATGCTTCGTGTGAACACAACATTGTATCTAAAGTCTATCTAATAGGGTTATTAGACTTTAGAATTGTTTACACATCGCTATACCTTTTACTAAAATTTATACATATAATTCACATACATATATGAATACACATACACACAACACACACACACACACACACACACACACACACACACATATATATATATATATATATATATATATATATATGTGTGTGTGTGTGTGTGTGTGTGTGTGTGTGTGTGTGTGTTATCACAAACACCCAAAAGGAAAATAACATATGTTCAAAATACGTGCTTGATGATTGAATGGTAAACTAATGGATAGAAATGTCATGCACACCAAACTTCAGCAACAAATCTCATTCCACAGAGAAAAATAAAATAAAAATATCCAACTTCCGGAGGGTTTAAGAGGTACCCTTCAGATACGTCAAACAGACGAACCGATTCCAGTCAATCAAATATACGTTTGTATCTAGAAAAATAATTGTATTTTCATGAATGTCAAATTGTTTACTTAACGGAGATTGAGTTCCAATTTATGTCTGGAGAGTTATAACAGTAACAGCGATTGTCTAGACAGACGGTAATTAAAAAATAAAATATGACCTTCGCTCTTTTAATTTCTTTGGAGCCAAAAACGAGCACCTAACACCCACCCCCCAAAATAATCTGTTTGCGTCGTTACAAAATATTCAATCAACGACTTAAATCCGGCGGGACTACAAAGGCTCGTTGACATCATCGTATATAAAAACCTTTTATTTTTATGAGAGTGATATTGCCAAAAAAAAGTTTATCAAATTTCAGAGGATTACATATATGAATCGAGGAATTTCCTGTTTGCAAAAAAAAAAAAAAAAAAAAAAATATCAAAAACGATTTTTAAACATTCCGGTAGGAAGTGAATGATGAATATTAATATCATCATCTCCTACGCCTACTGACGCAAAGGGCCCCAGTTAGATTTCGCCACAGAAAATTTCTGGGAAAAACTACATATATTACTGGGAAAATCCAAAATAGAAATGCCATCCTTAGATAACTACAGTGGTGATAAAGTGGAAGATATCAAAGATCAAATTAAATTACTAACCGAAACATGGGCAAGTACATTAGAAATTACTGAAGAAAATGCAAATCTCGACAGAGACACAGAAACAGATGTCCTCAACTTCCCACAAGGAAATATGGAACGACCAATCCCCTATCAAAATCCAGATTTGCAAAGACTGGATGAAAACAACTACGTGAGAGCAGACATTAAAATACACGAGACAATGAAAGCGGTGAAAGCATTTAAACACAAAGCACCAGGTAAAGCGGCATAAATAAGCTAATGCTATCAAAACTACCAATGGCGGCATGGAGAAGGCTCCAACTAATATTAAACCTTACACTCTCAAAGGGATATGACCTAAGACCAAACAAAGAAGGAATTCGCATTACCCCCCCCCCCCCCCAACCAGGGAAAGATCCAAAACTGCCTGCAATCAGAAGGCCAATCTCTTTACTGGAAGTGCTCAGAAAAGTGTTTGAAAAAATCAACACAAGACTAAGGGGATTCCTAGATAATAACAACGAATTCGACAAACACCAAGACGGTTTCAGAACAGGGAGACTCACGGAAACTGCCCCCATGACAATTTACGAAACAATAGCCATGAACCAACTAAATGAAAAACACCAATGCAATGTCTTCTGCAGATATATCTCAAAGGCATTTAACAAAGTATGACACGACGGCCTCAAATATAAAATACTCCAATTGGAAATACCAATAATAATGGAAAACCTCCTCTCAAGCTACATGAAAGACAGAACTGTCAGAATACGTAGCAGAGATAGGAAACGGAAAAACAATAGATATAAAAAGCGGGGTACCACAAGGGGGGGGGGGGGGGTCATACTATCCCCAACACTTTTTATAATCTACAGAGCAGATATGTCAACCACCCCCGAATATGCCATAAATTATGCCTATGCAGGTGACATAACACAGATGATAATGCATCGTACAAATTACAAATGATTTTTTAAAATAAACGCAGAAAGAGAAATCAAAAGAATAAATGACCACGAAAATAAGTGGAAAATAAAAACAAACAGCAACAAATTTCAACTCTTATCAGTATCAAAAAAATAAACGAGCACCAAAAACAGTAAACAACATAAAGATTCCATTTAACAACAAAGTTGAAATCCTTAGTCTTTCTATCAAAAGAACTTACATAAGTAGCCATATCAAACAGAAACTCCAACTGACAAAACACAGAAAAGGAGCAATAAAACGTTTCAAACTATGGGGCAGAAACCTAAGTATAGACCTCTACAAAAGCGTGATAAGACCTCTATTCGAATATCCAATAGCACCAGCATGCACAATGGCTCAATCAAAGATGAAAACCCTATAAAAATTCCAAAATGGAAACATAAGACACATACATGGCCTAAACCAGTGGTTCCCAACCTGTGGTACGCGTACCACTAGTGGTACGCGAGGGCCTTCCAGGTGGTACGCGAACTACCCTTGAGAGGGAGCCCACTGATGAATTTGCACAAGAAATCGTCCATCACCTCTCACTGCTCAAGACTGAATTGAAGCATTACTTCCCGGACGTGACATGTTGTGCGTACGTCGCCAATCCATTCTCCGTTGATCCAGCCGATCTGCCTGTTGGGACCGGGGAACAAGAGGAACTCATAGATATCCAGGCTGACGAGACAGCAAAGACGAAGCGCAAAGAATGCTCTCCTTTAAACTTCAGGGTGAGCATGGCCTCCTCGTACCCGACGCTAGCCCGTCACGCTGTTCCCCCAGCTACTGATTTTCCCCTCGACGTGGGAGTGCGAGCAGGGGTTCTCAGCCTTCATGGCCATCAAGTCGAAGAGCCGGAACCGTCTTGCTGCGCCCGGGCATGATTTCCGATGTGCTGTGAGCAAAGTCATGCCCCGCATTGACCAGCTGGTGGAGAAGAAGCAGATACAGCCCTCGCATTGAGTTGTTGTTTTCTTAGTTAATTTGCGTGTTCTATTTTTACAATTATAGAAATAAAGTGGTATCTGATCGAATTTAGTTTCTCTGGAACTAGGTGGTACGCGGCGACTGTACGGGACCTCCAAGTGGTACTCGATCACAAAAAGGTTGGGAATCACTGGCCTAAACCATAGTAAAATAATAATGACAATAATAATGATAATAATAATAATAATAATAATAATAATAATAATAATAATAACACAAAGGAAAACAACGAAACTCCATAATATATACTATCTCCAACCAGTAAACGTCAGATGCCACAGAAGAGCCACAAAAGCCTGGGAAAGATTCAAAACCATTTACCCAGAACTTTTAATAACAAGTGAGGAAATAACAGACACACAAAACGACCATGCCTGGTGGAAAAGGATAACTCCTTTCATAGCTCAGGATGAACCAGATCCGGAGTATTAAAATAAACTAATAAAAGAAAAGTAGACAAACAAATGAATAAACAAGTCCCAGAAATAAAAAGGAATAACCATGAAAACACAAGTCCCTCGGAAGCTGGCAAGAGAACTCACTTCCCGGAAGTCCACAACAAAAAACCAACAACAAAGAGCTACTGGGTCTGCCCCAATCGTTTCTCCTCCCACTGTACTTCACTTGAACACCATTCCCTCCAATCCATACAATCCTAACTGCCCCCCCCCCCCTCGTCTCCCCCACCTATCCTATCCCCCTATAATGTAGCTGTGTCCTGTAGATTTTGCCAGTCGTCTCTGTCTTGAGTTTTTAATTCAATACTTCTCCATTCATCTTCTCCTGTGAGTGATCAGACAAAAATCTCATATCATCATCAATCCGCAGTTGGCCAGCATAGTGAAGAAAACTGGTCAAACACAGACATAAATAAGGTCATGTCTTAGGCCTTCGTCCTGCAGTGGACTAACATGGTTGCATTTGTTGTTGTTGTGTATACAGAGAGAGAGAGAGAGAGAGAGAGAGAGAGAGAGAGAGAGAGTAACATCCATAAATCATAAAGCCATTGACAAAGCTGCTGCAACTTTGAAAGTTGAAGATAAAATGCCTTATCATCTGATATTAGTTTTCCCTCTCAGTTCGCAGTTCGTGCTCGGTTTTGTTATTCTTCCTTTTCCATTTATTGCTGGTTATTTGATCATAAATTATACATATCAAAATTCACCAAGGGCAATATGGGACTTCTTACTCATAAATTATAAATCCAAGTCCCGAGGGCTGGAACTTCTGGCAGGAAAAGGAATATTACAGGGACAGGGATGTTCTTAAAAAAATAGCTTAGTTATAATTCACGTGAAGAGGGGAAAGATTCTATTGAAGTTCTTCAGAATAATATCAGAAGTTTCCTTTATTCTTAAAAGGTTAAAAAAGGTCTTTTCGCAACAATAGATGTTATTCGATTGTGTTTATGTTTGATTAGCAATGCGAGGTTGGATGATAGTTTATCAAAACACAAGTTTGGCAAATTTCTTTGAATTCACTAATACTGTTTGTAATTCCTTGATCAACTCTTCTCTCTCTCTCTCTCTCTCTCTCTCTCTCTCTCTCTCTCTCTCTCTCTCTCTCTCTCTCTTACTAATACGGAGGGCCGTGAAGAAATTATGCAAATTTTTCATGAATATAAAATAAAACTTCAACCTTTTACGACCAGTTTAGAAATTAAGACTTGCATAACCCCTATTAATAGGCAATTATGTTAACCTTTGATATTTCATTCTATTATATTATTGCCATTATATGATACTTATAGGTATGTCTTGGGACCAAGAAAAAAAGTTTGATGGCTTTTGAAAATTTAATGATAATATATCCAGAATCATACATATTCGAATTTAGACACATATCAATAAACACACAACGAACACAACACACACACACACTTACAAACAAACACACACACACACACACACACATATATATATATATATATATATATATATGTATATATATACACACAAACATATATTCACGCACAGGCTATCATAGGTGCATATAAGATTTATGCACATAAACACACGCACACACACACACACACATATATATATATATATATATATATATATATATATATATATATATATATATATATATATATATATACATATACATACATATATACATATATGTGTATATATACATATAAATACATATATATACATATATATATATATATACATATGTGTGTATGTATGTATGTGTGTGCTAATACCAAAAATATATAACTTCAACAAATAAAATATTGGGAGTTGAAGGCGATTGCAAATCATCGTCATTTCCTACAGCTGATAAAAATGATAGGCTAGGAATATCAAACTGATTACATTGAGGGGAATCAAATTTTGAAAGATGGTAAAAAAGAGCATAAGCAAAGCCTATCATCCTGCAAATCAGCGCTGAATCAAAAGTTCCTAATGAAAAATTGATGGGGTCTTTTTCAATGAGGCAATTGAGACTGAATAGCAAAAGGGAATCCTGAGACTTATTACTATCGGCACATGTAGGTGTTGAGGTTGATAGAAGGGTAATTTCTGTGACCTTATTTAGATTATGACTGTCGGACTAAGAGAGAGAGAGAGAGAGAGAGAGAGAGAGAGAGAGAGAGAGAGAGAGAGAGAGAGAGAGAGAATCTCAATACCATAAACAAACTGGTGAACTTACTAGTTTGGAAATTTATGATAGGATATACCTCATTTGTTGGCTGCTTACAGGTACAGAACGGGGTCGTTGGTTCTTGCCGCTTGGTAGATCATAAATGTGAAGATTTTATAAGATATAACGTTTAAATCTATTTCAGAACACTAGTGAAGCATCAATGACTCCAATGATTTAATCAATATATCCGTATTTTCAGCTTTTTTTTTTTCATCCCGCTAAAAGTATTCCACATCTCGCACATCATTTGGTTGTAAATGAAACACTTTTGTCCCAGGTAATAATAGGGTTTAGTACACCTTGGGTAAAGGAGGTTAGGTTGGGAGCTAGAACTTCTGGCAACTTGGAAGGGACAAAATATATAATTCTGGGTTTGTTCACTTATGATAGAAATTGCTAAGTCTTTTGAATTTTTCAAGAACATAAAGTATTTAACACAATCTTCCTTATTTAATGACTAGTTGGGTCACCAATCCGCAGTGAACAGCGTAGTGATGAAAATAGCCAAACCCCAGACATAACTAAGGAAATTTCTGAGACCTTTGTTTTGCAATAGGTTGCATTTGAGGTTGCTAAGGGTCAGCTCATTGAATAAAACTTGACTGACTTTTGGAGAGAGAGAGAGAGAGAGAGAGAGAGAGAGAGAGAGAGAGAGAGAGAGAGAGAGAGAGAGAGAGAGAGAGAGAGAGAGAGATAAATAATGCTACCTAATACCATGAAAAAAATGGCAAAATTTCTTGTTTCGAATTCCAATGATGAAAGTTATTCCAAAGCCTTCCTACACCAGCAATAATGCCGACTGTCTAATCAAAACATCAATATTTCCTTCTGCGTCCTCTGTCTTTGCTTTATTTTTTTTTTTTTGTTTCTCTCACTCCTTCCACATCTCACAGGTTATTTGATCGTAAATCATACATTTGAAACTAGGATATATGGGGCTTCCTACACCAAGGGATAAGGGTGCTGGAATCTCGGGCAACTTAGGAAGGAAATAAAATATTATTCTGGAGAAGCTCTGCTACGAGTGATAGGAAGGGCCAATTCTCTCGAGTCTCTCAAGAATATCTTTAGGAAACCCACAATTCAAAGGGGGTTATTGAAGCACTTTTCATTACTACACATTGAAAACTTCCTTTGAGTGTTTGTCTCTAACTACCAGTGTGAAAACGAGGAATAATTACTGAAAACATAAGACGGAATATAATGGAACGTTCTGACCGTTTTATTTGTTTGTTCTTGTCAATATCTCCTCGACCACTTAGAAGATTGGTTGCCCTCGATATAACAATGATTTCCCTCCGATTAAGTTTGTCTAATATATCTAATTTAGAGATGATTCTCAGGGGAACAATGTAGATTTAATCAAATTTACGACACTTCATAAAGATATTCAGAGAGTTATCTAAGTAATTCAAGCCACTTTTTAGGAATATACGATTAATGGCGAGAATAAAATATAAGTGTTTAACACAATCTTCATATAAATGGATTAGAGGGTCATCCACTAAATTTATCTAAACTATGTATATACTCAAAGAAACACTTAAAAAATTATCCTCACACAAAAAGAGAAAAATAACACGCCGAAGTAGACACATTATAGATAATTAATCCTCTAAAATCTGAAGTAAAATCTTCTCCTGCACCTCTTTAACATCTCGCTACTTATATGAATCTAAATGATACATTACCCTACTCATAACATACGGATTGGGGTGTGGAACCTCTGGCAGCATACAATATTAATAAATACATTAAATTCGTTTACCTCTGTAAGGAATTCCCCGAAAGGACATTACATTACATTCGGACCATTGTAAGAAGTACTCCTAAAAGTGATGAATTTACTTAAGGAGCTTATTTTACTTTGAATATTTCATAATTGCATTTTTTGTTTGCTTAACATCAAGGAATTCGAGTATTGACATACAAAACAAAGGGCGATCTGTAATAAAACGTAGCGTACGCTTTTTGTTTTATTATTTCTTGTTCGTAATTCCTGAATCAACGGTAATATTACGTTCGTAAGGATTCCTGTTTATGAATGCCATTGACATAGGTAAAAATGTTACTGGTAAATTGGTTTAATGAACGACAATGCTTTATCCAGTTGGCAATACGGCGGGGGTTGAGTATTACGGGTGTGGGGGGCGGGGGGTGCTGCTGCTGAGCGATACCTAAACATGATGAAAGGATTTATATATTGCTACAATCAGCAGAGTTATACTAGTCAGGCCACCCATATTTGGTTGGTTTGTTGTGAGCTATCAGAATAGTGTCATACCATAACCAATCCGCAGTGGTGAGTGTGGTGAAACCCCAGGCATGACTAAGGATATGTCAAAGGACTTTGGCCTGCACACCTATCTATCTATTTATCTATCTATCTATCTATCTATCTATATATATATATATATATATATATATATATATATATATGCATATATATATATATATATATATATATATATATATATATATATATATATATATATACCATTAATTCTACGAAATTCTTCATATATAATGTTCATTATTATTCAAGAAATCAAACCAGTGTAAAAGTTTCTGCCTTTTTCAAGTTTGTTTTTAAGTGCTTTAAGGATTTGCAGCCCCAACTTAATAGACACAAAATTTTATTCCGACACGAATAAGGATTCTTTCAAGAATGAGAATTTTCTGACACTTACGTACAATGAAAATTTTGCTTATGTAAAGGATTTATTGAAAATATTCAAGGTAAATGTAGTTTTTAAAAGTTCAAGAACAGTAATGAATATCTTAATAAATAATTTTCCAAAGTATGATAATGGCTCTATTTACATAATTCCATGTACTGGGTGTGACAAGAGACATTTGGGTCAAACTGGAACATTGCTTGACAACCGAATCAAACAACATCGTTATGCAGTTAGGACAAGACAAATGTCTAGTGACCTGTTTGTCCATATGAATGATTTTAACCACTGTATTGACTGGGAGAACTCGTCGAAGATTTTTTTTTTTTTTTTTTTTTTTTTTTTTTTTTTTTTTTGGTAAAAATGAAATTATAAGGAAGTACAATGTAAACATTTAGTTTAATGATTGTTACATTACTAGCATTTTATTATATAACGACAATTGTTAATTTATTTTCAACAACTATTAGTTAATTACACATATTGATGATGCTTTGCTTGTTTGTGAATTTCATTTCAGTTTTGTGAGGTTTCTTTTTTGTATGATTTTATTTTCTAATTCACTAAAGCACTTGGTACCTGGTCTTTTACTTTCCTGTCTCCTGTGGATTTTACTTTTATATACACACACACACATACACACATATGTATATATATACATATATATATATATATATATATATACACATGTATATATATGTATATATATACATATACATATATATATATATGTATATATATACATATATATATAAATATATATATATATATATATATATATATATATATATATATATATATATATATATCCCGTCACGCTCAAAAGGAAGCGGAAGTAGTCATACGCAGGGAAGAAGGGTTATCCCTAGAGCTACATATTGAAAACACATCTTCCCACAAATTGCCGAACCTACAGAATGTACAGTAGTTAGAATAGGGGGAGAACATGAGAAGGGTTCAATCTGTGTGCGTGCATGTGTGTGCATATCTATCTAAATATACAGACGTCACTTTTGACGGCTTGGGTACAGTAGTCTACATTGTACAGTATACTGTATATTCATGTATATGCAGTATACATCAAACAAACAGAACTTACCTAACTATTAAGAAATTTAACAGAATTCAACCAATACTGAAAGTAAGCGAAACTAAAACAGCTCTCTGCTTGAGAGAATTTCTATTTGAACTGTCAACTCGCTCTCTGCCTATGGGAAAAACTATACAAATATCTAAAGCAAGTGAAGTAGTAAGCGATATTGCCATAATGGTAAAACAGTAAATTTTCATAAGCAGGAAATTAACATGATTTTACGTTAGCTCATAATATATATATATATATATATATATATATATATATATATATATATATATATATATGTATATATATATATATGCATATACATATATATATATATATATATATATATATATATATATATATATACATATACATACATTTATTGTCACGAAATGCCAAAATCATTTTGAAGATATTTCACCCACCCGTAACCCAGTCATTCATTCCCTAACCGTAGATTTCGGAGCAAGTTGTTGGTGGGGGGGGGGGAGCAGCTGATATTTTCAGCAGTGGAGTCAATAACTCCTATACTAATAAATATATTCAAATGAAATTTTAAGGGATTATTTAGAAATGAATAAGCTTTGATTTTGCCTGTTTTCATTTTCATACCTGCTATAGGCATGCCCTGACTGTCACTTTTGTTCATGAGTGACAATTTTTATCTAAAAAATCATTGAGAAGCCACAAATTACTCCTAGAGTTTTGCAGATAACCAAATTTTTTTCACAGTTTTGATGGGTATGATGTGCACTAAATTCATACCAATTTTCGCACTGATACTTGCTAAAGAAAAGTCACAGTAGCCATTTTTCGATATCCGCGGGAGGCCGATTTTCGGCAGTGCCGTAAATTACTTGTAGAATACTTAACATATTTAAATGAAATTTTCAGGGATTTTTGGGATGGATATTAACTTTGTCCATACATTTATTTCGGTATGGGTTGAATGTTTATTTTTGGAGGTGGAGTAAATTGTTCCTAGAATAATCCGCAAATCCAAATGAACATTTCATGGATTGATGGCAAACAGTTTATCTGTTCCTACCAAATTCCGTTATAATATCTAAAATTGAAAAGACACAGCTATATAGTCTTCTTAAATATGATGTTAAATGTGGCAACATAACAGTGAACTGCGTGTGTTAGTAAGCGACATCAATAAGGGGCAATGCTGATCTCATAAACAATATCCATCTTGAGCTCAGTTAGTGTATATATATATATATATATATATATATATATATATATATATATATATATATATATATATAATTATTATTATTACTAGACAAGCTACAACCCTAGTTGGAAAAGCAAGATGCTACAAGCCCAAGGGCTCCAACAAGGAAAAATAGCCCAGTGAGGAAAGGAAATAAGGAAATAAATAAATGATGAGAATAAATTAACAATATATCATTCTAAAACCAGTAACAGCGTCAAAACAGATATGTCCTATATAAACTATTAACAACGTCCAAAACAGATATGTCATATAT
>NC_090733.1:109584246-109589246 GCF_036898095.1 Palaemon carinicauda
GTCGAAGGAAATTATTTCAAGCTTGGATTTTCCTTCATTATTAGTTGAGAAGTTTATTAAGTTTTGCATTTGCAAATTTTTATCCGGAAGCCGCAATTGTATTCTTTGATATGTAAACTGTTTGCAATATATAATCTTATATGTCGTTAATATTGAAGAAGAAAATCTAGTTAAAAGTGAATTGGATTCGCTTTGACTTTTGATATTTTTAGGGAAGGCGAGATAATGCTTGACATCATTCTCATTTTCTTACTTTTGTAGTGACTTTGGCTGTTTCTGTAAGTTACAGCCGACAGCTTGTCTACATTTTATGAACTGGTTGTCAATCCACAATAGTTTTTCGTAAATTTACAATACTGTATGTATCTTTGCGCTTATTATAAACGTCAGCATATCATATACAAGAGTAGCCTATATGTGCAGAGAGAGAGAGAGAGAGAGAGAGAGAGAGAGAGAGAGAGAGAGAGAGAGAGAGAGAGAGAGAGAGAGAGAGAAATATTAGCAATCTAATACCATAAGAAATTCTAAACCTTTTATCTTGAAGCTCAGTCGTCAAATATTGCAATGCATACTATTCCATTTTCCGACTAAATCATCTTCAAAATAAAATGTCAAATCTGGATATCAGTATTTCCCTCTTCACTCCATTTCTGTTCTTTTTATCTCTCATACCTCTTCTACATCTTACATGTTATTTGAAGATAAATACTGCATTTCCACCCTTCGATAATATATGGAACTTCCTACGCATAACATTAAATCCGCGCCTGGGGCCTGGATCGTTTTACAACTTGCAGGGGAAAAACATTTCATGCAATAAATGTGGTAAGACTTCCATTAAGTTTGAATCCCACTAAATTTCCAAAGAACTTCTTTGATGTTCACCTTAACATTTTTCGTATCTTTACTTTGGAAATTGCTCGATTATATTTTTACTTGTTTCTCAATGGGGTGGTGTGAAATGGAGCTTTTGATAATTTTCTTTGTTGTTTTTGGGTAAATAATATATAAATCAATTGGAAGGGTTTATTACGAGTGCTTTTGAATTGCAACTAGGTTTAAATGTTAAGCTTAATCGTTAGAATATAACGCTAATAATTTTCTTAAGAGCACCTACATTACAGATTCTAATGATGATCTAAGTATTCTTTGAGTTGTAGTATAACATATAATAATGCTTCAATAGTTTTATTTAGTTTTAGACTTTCCCTGGATAAATATAGATAATTATGTACAATATATGATAGCTAAGGTCTTTTTTTTATTATGAGCAGGCAATCAATGTACTTAATCATCACTGGAGAGAGAGAGAGAGAGAGAGAGAGAGAGAGAGAGAGAGAGAGAGAGAGAGAGAGAGAGAGAGGGGGGGGGGAAGAGGACGGATAATAGAAAACAGAAATATTTAGCCTTTTTACAGTTGACGGTAAATTTTACCATCCGATGTCACTGAATTTTTTATCTTGCTCCTGATTGGCCGATCTAATAGAATTGTAACATGATTAGGAGCTTCACTAATCAGAAATAAAAAATAAAAATCAATTTATCAATATAGATCGAATGAAATTAATGGTCCTTCGTGTTATAACTCCAGACGTCTTTACCAGTCAATTACTTCTCATTGTGTCATTCAACGCTGGAATCATGAGGAGAGATAATTGCCTTGAAAACCAAATGTCTAAATACTTAGATTTATCTAATTACTCTCGTATCATTCCAAACGAAACCTATAATTTTTCCCAAATATATAAGCAATGCTTCTTGTAAACACAACATTGTATCTAAAGTCTATCTAATAGGGTTATTAGTCTTTAGAATTGTTTACACATCGCTATACCCTTTGCTAAAATTTATACATATAATTCACATACATATATGCATATACATACACGCAAACACACACACACACACACACACATATATATATATATATATATATATATATATATATATATATATATATATATATATATATGTTATCACAAACACCCAAAAGGAAAATAACACATGTTCAAAATACGTGCTTGATGATTTAATGGTAAACTAATGGATAGAAATGTCATGCACACCAAACTTCAGCAACAAATCTCATTCCAAAGGGAAAAATAAAATAAAAATATCCAACTTCCGGAGGGTTTAAGAGGTACCCTTCAGAGACGTCAAACAGAGGAACCGATTCCAGTCAATCAAATATACGTTTACATCTAGAAAAATAATCTTATTTTCATGAATGTCAAATTGTTTACTTAACGGAGAGAGTTCCAATTTATGTCTGGAGAGTTATAACAGTAACAGCGATTGTCTAGACAGACGGTAATTGAAAAATAAAATATGACCTTCGCTCTTTTAATTTCTTTGGAGCCAAAAATGAGGACCCAACACCCACCCCCCACCCAAATAATCTGTTTGCGTCGTTACAAAATATTCAATCAACGACTTAAATCCGGCGGGACTACAAAGGCTCGTTGACATCATCGTATATAAAAACCTTTTATTTTTATGAGAGTGATATTGCCAAAAAAAGTTTATCAAATTTCAGAGGATTACATATATGAATCGAGGAATTTCCTGTCTGCAAAAAAAAAAAAGAAAAAAAAATGAAATATGGATTTTAAACATTTCGGTAGGAAGTGAATGATGATTATTTATATTATCATCTCCTTTTACGCCTACTGACGCAAAGGGCCCCAGTTAGATTTCACCACCCAGAAAAATTATGGGGAAAACTACATATATTACTGGGAAAACCCAAAATAGAAATGCCATCCTTAGATAACTGCAGTGGTGATAAAGTAGAAGATATGAAAGATCAAATTAAATTACTAACCGAAACATGGACAAGTACATTCGAAATTGCAGAAGAAAATGCAAATATCGACAGAGACACAGATACAGAAGTCCTCAACTTCCTACAAGGAAATATGGAACGAACAATCCCCTATCAAAATCCAGATCTGCAAAGACTGGATGAGTACAGCTACTTGAGAGCAAACATTAAAATACACGAGATAATGAAAGCGGTGAAAGCATTTAAACACAAAGCACCAGATAAAAGCGGCATAAACAAGCTAATGCTATTAAAACTCCCAATGGTGGCATGGAGAAGACTCCAACAAATATTAAACCATACACTCTCAAAAAAGGGATATGACCGAAGACCAAACAAAGAAGGAATTTGCATACTCACCCCCCCCCCAAAAAAAAAAAAAAACAACAAAAACAAAAACAGGGAAAGACCCAAAACTGCCTGCAATCAGAAGGCCAATCTCTTTACTGGAAGTGCTCAGAGAAGTGTTTGAAAAAAAATCGTAAACACAAGACTAAGGGGATTCCTAGATAATAACAACGAATTCGACAAACACCAAGACGGTTTCAGAACAGGGAGAATCACTGAAACTGACCCCATGACAATTTACGAAACAATAGCCATGAACAAAGTAAATGAAAAACACCAATGCAATATCATCTGCAGAGATATCTCAAAGGCATTTGACAAAGTATGACATGACGGCCTCAAATATAAAATACTCCAATTGGAAATACCAATAATAATGGAAAAACTCTTCTCAAGCTACATAAAAGACAGAGCTGTCAGAATACGTAGCAAAGTTAGGAAACTGGGTAAAAAAATAGATATAAAAAGCGGGGGTACCACACGGGGGGGGGGGGGGGGGGCATACTATCCCCAACACTTTTTATAATCTACACAGCAGATATGTCAACCACCCCCGAATATGCCATAAATTATGCCTCTGCAGATGACATAACACAGATAATAATGCATCCTACAAATTACAAAAGATTTTTTAAAACAAAAAAAGAGAGATAAAAAAAATAAATGAACACGAAAATAAGTGGAAAATAAAACAAACAGCAACAAATTTCAACTCTTATCAATATCAAAAAAATAAACGAGCACCAAAAACAGTAAACAACATAAATATTCCATTTAACAACAAAGTTGAAATCCTTAGTCTCTCTATCGAAAGAACTGGCATAAGCTGCCATATCAAACAGAAACTCCAACTGGCAAAACACAGAAAAGGAGCAATAAAACGTTTCAAACTATGGGACAGAAACCTAAGTATAAACCTCTACAAAAGCGTGATAAGACCTCTATTCGATTATCCAATAGCACCAGCATGCACAAGGGCTCAATCAAAGATGAAAACCCTACGAAAATTCCAAAATGGAAACATAAGAAACATACATGACCTAAATCATAATAATAATAATAATAATAATAATAATAATAATAATAATAATAACACAAATGAAAACAACGAAACACTCCATAATTTATACAATCTCCAACCAGTAAACGTCAGATACCACAGAAGAGCCACAAAAGCCTGGGAAAGATTCAAAAACATTTACCCAGAACTTGTAATAACAAGTGAGGAAATAACAGATACACAAAACGAGCATTTCTGGTGAAAAAGGATAGCTCCTTTTATAGCTCAGGATGAACCAAATGCGGAATACTAAAATAAACCAATAAAAGAAAAGTAGACAAACAAATGAATATACAAGTCCTAGAACAGGAATAACCATGAAAACACAAGTCCCTCGGAAGCTGACAAGAGAACTCACTTCCTGGAAGTCCACAAGGCACGATGTTACAACAAAAAACCAACAACAAACAGCTACTGGGTCTGCCCCAATCGTTTCACCTCCCACTGTACTTCACTTGAACACCATTCCCTCCAATCCATACAATCCTAACTCGCCCCCCCCCCCCCTCGTCTCCCCCACCTATCCTATCCCCCTATACTGTAGCTGTGTCCTGTAGATTTTGCCAGTCGTCTCTGTCTTGAGTTTTTAATTCAATACTTCTTTCGTGATTTCATCGTAAGTCACGATAACTTCTCCATTCATCTTCTCCAACTTTGCGCATCACAGTCCTCAACCATTTAGGCCTGGGTCTTGCAACTCTTCTAATGTCTTGCGCGTGTGTGAGTGTGTCTGTGTGTGTGTGTATGCGAGTATTCGTAAAATAATAA
>NC_090733.1:109591746-109609246 GCF_036898095.1 Palaemon carinicauda
TTTAGCGTTACATAGGATTTCCTTTCGTGCTTCAGTATTATTTTGGCGAAGTATTCGCCAACTCTGGCCTACGCTAGGCCATGTAGCCTAGTCGTTTGGTCCTAGTACTTCTTGCATGATTTTGGTTTTTCTGAGTGTATTAAAATTTTATTGAAGCTTTAGGCTGTTTTTTATACATTTAAGATTATGTTGAATATTTCCAAGATAGTATACGAGTGAGTTTCGGTGATTTAGGTAATCGATTCTCTTGGTGCCTAGGCTAAGTTGCTTATGGAGCCTTAGTATACTTTCTCATACTCCCCGGTTGCTTTCTTTTCTTCGGAGAAGGTATGCAATCCCTTTCCCTCTGTTTAAGCCTTGGGCTTATCCCTAAGTGGTTTATCTGAATTAACTTTCGATAAAACTATACTGGGGTGTTACTGTACCTTCCTGTTCCAATAAGTCTGGTTTTAGAGAGGGACAGAACAACAGAGTTTTTAGTCTGAGTCTGTGTTTGTCTGGCTTGGGGTAGAGTCTCCCTCGCTGGCCTGACACAGACATAGGAGGCTTAGCCTCCTTAGGTCACTACCGAAGGTTTCTGTACGAGATGATTCCTTCTTTTGTGATCTAGCAGACTAGTCCTTGTTGCTGTTCTCGGGGGAGGATAAGATCCTTTCCCTGGGAGTAGCAACACCTTCCTTGCTTTGGTTCTTTGGGAGCTGGCAAGTATTGCTGGCCTCCCTCCTTGGATCTCCCTTAGGCTAAGATGAGTTTTCTTGGCTGCGGGTGATCCTTCACTAAAGCAAGGTTGTAGGACCCTCTTTTGTCCCTTCCCCCTCTATCTCCGTAATGGCCTAGCCATTACAGTACTGTACGTCATTCTACATCTGGACCTAGGATAGGTTAGGATGTGGAATTGACTCAGTCCCTTGCCAGCCGGCAGACTCTGCCGGCCGGCAAGGGTCTTCTGCTTTGAGTGCTGCCCGGACCTCCCTTGGTCCCTCATCCATGCCTGCCTGTAGAGCCAGACGGCATTGGTCAGGAAGCCTGAATTAGATTCTCCCCTTCCTTATATGCACTCTTTCGGATTGCCGGTCGCTAGGAGCAGTGGCCGGCAGCCGGGTGCTACCTTGAGTAGCCGACATTGGCTGTTGCCGGCCGGCATATGCATTTGAACCAGCTTTCTGCCGCCTTATAGCTGTTAAGTAGTATACTTTAAAGCTAGTTATGGTGTGTGCCGGCCGGCACATAACCTCCTACACTGTACCAGTATTCTTCAGTATAACATATACTGTAAGAGGAAAACTATAGTATAAGTTTTGGTACAGCACTGTGTGTTCTAACACTTTTGTGTTGTCTTGCACAGCCCTTTGCTGTTGCCTTACAGATAAGAAAGTGAGTTCTTTCTTGTCTATTATCCAGGATTTTAAAATCATTGCTTAGGTGTGAGCTCCACCTGTTTCCTCTGGAAACTTGGCATTGGTTATTCTAGAAGAGATTAACCATTCAATTTTATTATCTGGAAGGCTGCAGCAATTGGTTGTGAGGGAAACACAAGTGTGTGTCTTTCCTTTCTGAATTGTTATGCTAAACTGTGCATATCCAGTGATACATAGTTCACTTGATACTCATGGAAATTTTCTTCTCTTTGCAGGAGGTACGTCCGAAGTGCGGAAGTGCTTTCTGCAACGTCCGCAGTAAGAACCTCTGCGGACATGGATTATGTTGGAGACACGCAGCATGCGCTGTCTCCAAAGGTGAGCTCCGGTATTGGGACCCCCAGGTATGTACCGTGTGCTCTAACCTGATTACTGAAGCTTTTGATTCTCCTAGGACAGCGGAATCAAGGGATATAGCAAGGGGGAAGCTTCTCACCTGGGTAAGGGGCTTCCAGAAGAACATCTCTGGACCTTATCTTCCAAGTGAGAAGATGAGGACTTACCTTTTCCCTAGGGCATCAGCTGATGCAGTGATTCCCCAGCCTCAAGAGGAGATCCCCCTAGTTCAGATCCAGGTGGATGCTGAAGTGGCGGTCGCCGTGCAAGACATCCAGTTGGGCGACAGGATGACAGACGTGTCCGAGCGTCTGGAGGCCTCCTGGCAGGAGGCCAGGATGAAGATCAAGCCCCAGACATCGTAGAGGAAGAAGCCAACGAGGTGTCGGCTGCTCCGGTTCTGATCCCTGAACCTATTCCCTCAACATCGTCCGCTCTCCCAGTAGAGCTGGGACAGGCCCTCTCCTCCATTGTTGGAATGATCCAACAAATGCAGAAGGAGAATATGGAGAAGGCGGCTGCAATGGAACTGCGGATGCAGGAGCTTGCAGCATCACGTGGGCCCCAGAAAAGGCTCAATGTGAAAGACCTTCCCTTGTGCTCAGATGCTAACCCGTGGAGATATGCCGAGCACATGCCGATGACGACTGGAAAGATCGTCATGTCGGATAAGCTGGGTTCAGTTCCCCTTGAGGAAGTGGAATTCTGGCCCAGCAAAGGGTCATATCCGGACTGTTATGTCCGGTTGAGGAAGGAACCAGCTTCAAAGGAGAAGACAGAGCCGAAGGAGGTCATAGTGATGGACCATGCTAAGGCTCAAGCTTTGCTTTCATCTTCGATGAAAGAGAGGGGCTTCACAAACTCAAAAGTTACTGCATTGAGTAAGAAGCTCCCTTCCTTTGTGTCCTCTCCTGCTAGAGCCTTCCCCTTTTTGCAGAAAGGGTTTGCGGCTGTATTAAAAGCAGTCGAGGCTGGCAAGCCTTGCCCCTCCCTGGAGGAGTGTAAACCCTTGTCGCTGGCCCTACCCATGGACCACAAGGACTGGAAGGACATCCATCTTACCTTCTCAGTCGGGAAAATGGAGGCTGATATTGCCGGACGTCAGTTCGGTGAGAACCTCCCTAAGCTGTCTGACTTTCTTATGCGGAGAGAGCTCGAGACAAAAGAAAGACTGGCTGCCTCAATGTCTCTTCAGACCACTCTTGAGACGATGGCAAGTGACCCCAAGGTCCATGAAATGTTCATGGTAGTGGCCAAGATTCATCTGGCCACAGTGACGAAGGATCTTTACAGCTTCGTCAGGGCGAGGAGAGCTTGTAGGGAGTTCGTGTTCACCTCGGCTACGATGAGGCACGAGCCAAGGAAACTAATCTCCTCCAACATTTGGGGCAAAGACCTTTTCCCTAGCGAATTGGTCAAAGAAGTTGTGGATAAGGCCGCCACGGAGAATAGAAATCTTCTCCAAAAGTGGGGCCTGTCTATCAAGAGAAAGTCTTCCCCGGATGAGGGTCCCCAACCGAAGAGGAAGACTAAAAGGCCTAGGCTACCGTCTCGGCCAGCCAAGCCAGTTGAACAGTAACAGCAACAGCAGTTGCTGATGCCTTCAGTGCCCCAGATGGTGGCACAAACCCTGACCACTTTCCAGTGGGTACCCCAGGCCGTGTCGACACAGTCCACGGTGTTCACCCCAACGTTCGAAGGGCAGTCTACTTCCTTTTGAGCAAAGCCTAGAGGAGCAGCCAGAGGCTCGTCTAGGCGCCCCTCAAGGGGAAGGGGATTCAGGGGCGGTCGCGGTCGGGGAGGCAAGACCTCAGGACGGCAGTCCAAGTGAGATGATGCCGGTAGGAGGGAGACTTCAGAATTTTCGGGATCGGTGGACCTTCGATCCCTGGGCCCACAGCCTACTCAAGAACGGACTGGGCTGGAGCTGGTACAGCACTCCACCCCGGTGCCCTCGGTTTTTTCCAACACTCCACCCCCGTTCTGGAGGAGTACGTTCAAGAACTGTTGGAGATAAATGTGATCCGAAGGGTGAAGTCCATCAAATTCCAAGGGAGGCTGTTTTGTGTTCCTAAGAAAGACTCGGAAAAGCTCAGAGTCATTCTGGACTTGTTGCCACTCAACAAGTTCATAGTGAATTGCAAATTCAAGATGCTAACACTGCAACACATAAGGACCTTACTGCCCAAGAGGGCATATTCCGTCTCCACAGACTTGTCAGACGCCTATTGGCGCGTTCCAATCAACCTTCGACTCTCCCCCTACCTAGGGTTCAAGCTACAACGAAGACTATACGCCTTCAGAGCCATGCCATTCGGGCTAAATATAGCCCCAAGGATTTTCACGAAGCTTGCGAGCGTAGCTCTCAAACAATTACGCCTAAAGGGAATTCAGGTAGTAGCCTACCTTGATGACTGGCTGGTGTGGGCAGCATCCGAGACAGAATGCTTGCAAGCTTCCAGTCAAGTGATCCAGTTCCTAGAGTATCTAGGCTTCAAGATCAACAGAAAAAAAAAGTCTCGACTTTCTCCATCTCAAAAGTTCCAGTGGCTGGGAATCCACTGGGACTTAATGTCACATCGTTTCTCCATCCCGGCGAAGAAAAGGAAGGAGGTAGCGGGTTCTGTCAAGAGACTTCTAGATTCCGAAAGGATATCAAGACGCGAACAGGAGAGGGTACTGGGCTCTCTCCAGTTTGCTTCGGTGACAGACCCAGTGCTAAGAGCACAGCTAAAGGATGCAACCGGGGTTTGGAGAAGTTATGCATCAAACGCGCGAAGAGATCTGAGAAGACCAGTTCCGCTTCGGCTACGTACTCTTCTCAGGCCTTGGTCCCAAGCTAGACATCTAAAGAAGTCGGTTCTTCTTCAGCCACCTCCCCCGTCGGTGACGATTCACTCAGACACCTCGAAGGAGGGACGGGGAGGTCACTCATCGGAAAAAAGTCCAGGGGACTTGGTCCAACCTATTCAAGACCTTTCACATAAACTTTCTAGAAGCTATGGCAATGTTCCTTACCTTAAAGAAAGTCTCCCCGCGTCACTCGATCCACATAAGGTTGGTGATGGACAGCGAGGTAGTTGTGAGATGCTTGAATCGACAAGGATCGAGGTCACCATCTCTCAACCATGTGATGTTGGCCATCTTCCGATTGGCGGAAAAAAAGAAGTGGTACCTGTCGGCAGTTCACCTTCAAGGAGTCCGCAATGTGACAGCGGACGCTCTATCCAGGTTCACACCGATAGAGTCGGAATGGTCCTTAGACGCAGGATCATTCTCCTTCATTCTGAACAAGTCCCAGAACTGCAGATAGACCTCTTTGCGACGAAAGACAACAAGAAGTTGCCCCTGTACGTGTCCCCGTACGAGGACCCCTTAGCGGAAGCAGTGGACGCGATGTCCCTCGACTGGAACAGATGGTCCAGGATTATCTGTTCCCTCCTCACAATCTTCTGTTGAGGGTCCTCAACAACTGAGATCCTTCAAGGGGGTAGCGGCAATAGTGACCCACAAGTGGTCGAACAGCGTGTGGTTCCCCCTGGCATTGGAACTACGACTGAAGTTTCTACCGCTACCAGATCCAGTTCTGACCCAGCGAGTCCAGAAGTCTTCTGTCTGCGCTTCATTACAGAAAACCCGGATCCTGCAGCTCATGATTTTCTCTCCCTAGCGGTGAGAAAGCGTTTCGGGATTTCGGAAGCCAGCATAGACTTCCTAGAGGAAAATAAGTGCAAATCTATTAGAAGGCAATAAAGTTCTGAAAGCCTACGCTAGGCTCAGACCTTCAGCACCTCCGAAGCCCATTTCATGGTCTTTAGACAAAGTTCTTCATTTCGCTTCTCTGTGGAGCAATGAGGAGGGTGCGTTAATGGATTGGACCCAAAAAGTTATTTTCCTATTTTCACTCGCGTCCGGGGCCAGGGTTAGTGAGATTGTAGCCCTCTCGAGAGAGGAAGGTCGTGTTCAGTTCCCGGATGGGGGAGAACTGAACCTGTTTCCAGATCCTTTGTTTCTCACCAAGAATGAGTTACCCACCAACAGTTGGGGTCCCTGGAGAATCTGCCCTCTGAAAGGAGATGCATCTCTATGTCCAGTAGAATGCCTAAAGGTCTATCTTCATAGAACTTCAGACTTCTAGGGTGGTCAACTATTCAGGGGAGAAACATCAGGCTCAAATTTATCACTGAATCAACTCAGGGCGAAAATCCCATATTTTATTCGCAGAGCGGATCCTGACAGTACACCCGCAGGTCACGATCCGAGGAAAGTTGCTTCATCCTTAAATTTCCTTAATTGTATGGATTTTGAACATCTCCGTTCATACACTGGCTGGAAGTCTTCCAGAGTGTTCTTTCGCCACTATGCGAAGCAAGTGGAGCAACTAAAAAGTTCTCTGGTAGCAGTGGGTTGCGTCGTTAACCCTGCTGTTTAACTCTGCGAGGAACAGTGGTTTTAATTGGGACAATTAATTCCAGGGTGAGTGTGTAGTTACATTCTGTGCTACAAACTAAGTGAGGGCACTGAGGTGCCCACGTTGACTGTTCCACTTCCAAAGGTGAACCTAACATAAGTGCAGACATGTGTGCCGAGTGTTTCTAACGTTAATGTAACTGATTAGTAATACAGACTTTTCTGACCTTCATACCTCGGTATGTTAAAAGTGGCACTAATGTTTTTCTTTCAGATAAACAAGTTTCTGTTTACTATCAGACTTATGCTTAAAGTTTTGGTTATCCTCTTCTTATATATATATATATATATATATATATATATATATATATATATATATATATATATATATATATATATATATATATATATATATATAGAATTGTTGTTAACCTGTCTGTTTATTGTCTATCAATAAACTGGTTCTTGAGAACCTTGCGTCTCCTTCACCTGTGTCAATTTATTGATATAATTGAGCATTCATTCTATGTATATTTATCTGGGATAATTCTAATAGATTGTTCCTGTATGCAAGCTATGTTGCATTGGTTTATGCTTTCCCTTATCGGGAGGACTCCGTCCCAGAAGGGGACGGTGGCGGTTTTACAAGTTTCCTCCTATGCGGATATAAACCTTTGTCCAATACAAGTATTGTGCGGAGAACTGGTCGATATTTCATATTGACGCAGTGGTTCTTTACAAACTATGCTTTACTTAATATAGGGTGAGACCACTATATTAGCTTGCCTGGTATTCATACATAGGTATATGTACTCTTCGAGACTTTTCCAGAGTCTAGTAGGACTCTTCCCTGTAGGGGGCAGGAAGCTCTAACATGGTTTATGGTTAGTTGAAAAGATGTATAACGGTAACATCTTAGGTCTCTAGGTCTAGTCGACCGGGGAAAAATTACCTCCGGGGAGTACGGCACGTTCTGAGAATCCACAGATACAGTAATGCTCTGGTATACTTCCATCAGGACGACATGGCTTGAGCCCAAAAAACGGATTTTGAGCAAAGCGAAAAATCTATTTTTGGGTGAGATGGCCATGTCGTCCTGATGGACCCGCCCTTCCCTTTCTATGAAAGGGCTGTAGGACCCCTCCCTACATACAGTATCTGTAGCACCTGTGTACGCTACAAGGAATACAGATGGCGCCAGGATTGGCGCCAGGCACGCTTACGAAACTGGAGAATAGGGAGCCTTGGGAGCGGCTCCCCCTATCCTGAGACTCATTACTATCGGCACATGTAGGTGTTGAGGTTGATAGAAGGATAATTTCAATGACCTTATTTAGACTATGACTGTCGGACTAAGAGAGAGAGAGAGAGAGAGAGAGAGAGAGAGAGAGAGAGAGAGAGAGAGAGAGAGAGAGAGAGAGAGAGAGAATCTCAATACCATAAACACACTGGTGAACTTACTAGTTTGGAAATTTAGAATAGGATATACCTCATTGGTTGGTTGCTTACAGGGACAGAACAGGGACGTTGGTTCTTGCCGCTTGGGAGATCATAAATGTGAAAATTTATAAGATATAACGTTAAAATCTATTTAAGAACACTAGTGAAACATCAATGACTCCAATGATTTAATCAATATATCCGTATTTTCAGCTTTTTTTTTTATCTTAAAAAATATTCCACATCTTGCACATCATTTGGTTGTAAATCAAACACGTTTATCCCAGGTAATAATATTAGGGTTTACTACACCTTGGGTAAAGGGGGTTAGGTTGGGAGCTAGAACTTCTGGCAACTTGGAAGGGACAAAATATATTATTCTGGGTTTGTTCACATATGATAGAAATTGCTAAGTCTTTTGAATTTCTCAAGAACATAAAGTATTTAACACAATCTTCCTTATTTAATGACCAGTTGGGTCACCAATCCGCAGTGACCAGCGTAGTGATGAAAATAGCCAAACCCCAGACATGACTAAGGAAATTTCTGAGATCTTTGTTTTGCAATAGGGTGCATTTGTTGTTGCTAAGGGTCAGCTCATTGAATAAAACTTGGCTTTGACTTTTGGAAAGAGAGAGAGAGAGAGGGAGAGAGAGAGAGAGAGAGAGAGAGAGAGAGAGAGAGAGAGAGAGAGAGAGGAGAGAGAGAGAGAGAGAGGCATATATAAATAATGCCACCTAATACCATGAAAAAAATGTCAAAATTTCTCGTTTCGAATTCCAATGATGAAAGTTATTCCAAAGCTTTCCTACACCATCAATAATGCCGACTGTCTAATCAAAACATCAATATTTCCTTCTGCGTCCTCTGTCTCTGCCTTATTTATTTTTTTATTTTTTTCTCTCACTCCTTCCACATCTCACAGGTTATTTGGTCGTAAATCATACATTTGAAACTAGGATATATGGGGCTTCCTACACCAAGGGATAAGGGTGCTGGAATCTCGGGCAACTTAGGAAGGAAATAAAATATTATTCTGGAGAAGCTCTGCTACGAGTGATAGGAAGGGACAATTCTCTTGAGTCTCTCAAGAATATCATTAGGAAACCCACAATTCAAATGGGGTTATTGAAGCACTTTTCATTACTACACATTGAAAACTTCCTTTGAGTGTTTGTCTCTACCTACCAGTGTGAAAACAAGGAATAATTACTGAAAATATAAGACGGAATATAATGGAACGTTTTGACCGTTTTATTTGTTTGTTGTTGTCAATATCTCCTCGATCAATTGGAAGATTGGTTACCCTCGTTATAACAATGATTTCCCTCCGATTAAGTTTGCTTAATATATCTAATTTAGAGATGATTCTCAGGGGAACAATGTAGATTTAATCAAATTTACGACACTTTATCCACTTATAACGTATAAAGATATTCAGAGAGTTATCTAGGTATTTCAAGCCACTTTTTAGGAATATACGATTAATGGAGAGAATAAAATATAAGTGTTTAACACAATCTTCATATAAATGGATTAGAGGGTCATCCACTAAATTTATCTAAACTATGTATATACTCAAAGAAACACTTAAAAATATATCCTCACACAAAAAGAGAAAAATAACACGCCTAAGAAGACATTATTAAAAATCAATCCTTTAGAATCTGAAGTAATTTACATTATTCCAAATTCCTAATTAGAACAAATATTTCCCTTGAGCTTCCTGTGTCTTTATTCATCTCTTCTCCTGCATCTCTTTAACATCTCGCTACTTATATGAATCTAAATGATACATTACCTTACTTATAACATACGGATTGGGGTGTGGAACCTCTGGCAGCATACAATATTAATAAATACATTAAATTCGTTTACCTCTGTAATGAATTCCCGAAGGGACATTACGTTCAATTCGGATCATTGTAAGAAGTATTCCTAAAAATGAGGAGTTTACTTAAGGAGCTTATTTTACTTTGAATATTTCATACTTGCATTTTTTGTTTGCTTAATTAACCAATTTACCATTAACATTCTTACCTATGTCAATGCCATTCCTAAACGGGAATCCTTACGAACGTAATATTACCGTTGATTCAGGAATTACGAACACGAAATAATAAAACAAAAAGCGTACGCTACGTTTTATTACAGATCGCCCTTTGTTTTGTATGTCAATACTCGAATTCCTTGATGTTAAATGAACGACGATGCTTTATCCAGTTGGCAATAGGGCGGGGGTTGAGTATAACGGGTGGGGGGGGGGGGATGGGGGGTGCTGCCGCTGAGGGATACCTAAACATGATGAAAGGGTTTATATACCGCTATAATCAACAGAGCTTAACTAGTCAGGCCACCCAT
Source organism: Palaemon carinicauda (assembly GCF_036898095.1). Classification (NCBI taxonomy): domain Eukaryota; kingdom Metazoa; phylum Arthropoda; class Malacostraca; order Decapoda; family Palaemonidae; genus Palaemon; species Palaemon carinicauda. Next base: position 109,601,712 of record NC_090733.1, read on the forward strand.
ACTTGGATGGTTTGCTGTGAGCTGTCAGAATAGCGTCTCCCACCATCACCAATCCGCAGTGGCCAGTGTGGTGCTGAAAATGGTCAAACCCCAGGCATGACTAAGGACAAGTCTATGGACTTTTTTTATGATTATTCTATTACGAGAATATACAGTATTCGTGTGCCCGTGCCCAATATCATCCAGAAATATGACTATAATATGCTCACATTTTATAAATAATATTAGTAACAGAAAAAGATCATGAAAGTAAATTACTTGCTCTTGCACCAATGTTGTAATCCATAAAAAAAAATATTTTCAATTATCTTATTATAGAGTAACATTTAATATTTGTCTTGAAATAATTCCAGAGATTTCAATTTCTCTTGGTGTTTTCAAATCTGCCCAAGTTTTTCGAAGTAGAAATTAATTTCATTCTCAGACGAAATTCTTTTTCGGTAAAGTGAAGATTTTATTTGCAACTCAGATGTTTATTTTCATTATTATTATTATTATTATTATTATTATTATTATTATTATTATTATTATTTGATTTCTTGTGAATGAATAAGATTTTCCTTTAGTCTTACTTGAAAAGGATTGACATTTTTAATCACAAAAATATAAATTGGCTGTATGAATCTGGCATATCAGGTATGGCACTGGGGTCTATGAGACCATTCAACAGTCAACATAGTTGCAATATGAAGTAAAATTTAAGAGGTTGGACAGCAAGATAAAAGAGAGAATGACGGGAGACATAATAGAAGGCTAAAAATTGAGGGAAGCTAAGGGTCAATGGGACACTGCAAAGATTATTACTTTCACCAAAATCAAAGATTTTGAGGAGGGAATATATTCATCCCTGTCAGATGCTTCTTAGTTTAGTTATTTGTTTTTTAGTAACTTTACACACACAAAAAAAACTACAGTACCAATTTTGACCAAACTTGTAGACATGATGGGTATGACCAAAGGATGAATCTGTGACATTTTGCATAATGTACATCATAAGTACAAGTACGCAGCAGTACTTTGAAACTAATAGCAATATTGAGTAAATGGCAAATATTTTGTTAGTTTATTTTTTGTTTGTGAACATCACGCAAAAACTACCGAACCATTTTCAGCGAAACTTGTAGGACAAGTAAGGGTATGATGATCCAAGGACAAATCCATTAGGTTTCGAAGATAATACAAATAAGCATTGGGGTTAGTGGAAAATAAGACTACTTTACGTGGCAAAGGCATGATCTCTACTTAGTGCCCCTCTAGTGAAGTAATGTATACAGTGCACAATTCGTCGAAAATATTTGTGATGCAGTTGTAAAATCTATCAGACAATTCAAGAAACGAAAGATCAGTCAGAAATGTTTCTAAATTTCCTTTCTCTTCCATTTTCCTAAAACTATAATTTCAGTTATGGATAAAATGTCTATTGTTGTGTGTTGGTCACACAATTGGTTAGCAGCTGGTTTTCCTTTAAATGGTGATTTACGTGATTCTTTTGCAATTATACATACTATCATGATTTCGTTTTCATTAGCCGAAGGACTTACCATGAATCCATTTCATTTATAAATGAGGTAAAATTTTATGCAGACACATGCACATACACACACACACACACACACACACACACACACATATATATATATATATATATATATATATATATATATATATATATATATATACACATATATATATATATATATATATATATATATATATATATATATATATATATATATATATATATACCGTTGATTCAGGAATTACGAACAAGAAATGATAAAATGAAAAGTCTATGCTACATTTTATTACAGATCTCCCTTTGTTTTGTGTGTCAATACTCGAATTCCTTAATGTTAAGCAAAAAAATGCGAGTATGAAATATCCAAATTAAAAAAAGATCCTTAAGTAAACTCATAATTTTTAGGAATACTTCTTACAATGATCTGAATTGAATGTAATGTTCCTCCGGGGAATTCATTACAGAGGTAAACGAATTTAATGTATTTATTAATATTATTGCATGCTGCCAGAGGTTCCACACCCCAATCCGTATGTTATGAGTAGGGTAATGTATCATTTAGATTCATATAAGTAGAGAGATGTTAAAGAGGTGCAGGAGAAGAGACGAATAAAGACACAGAAAGCTCAAGGGAAATATTTGTTCTAATTAGGAATTTGGAATAATGTACATTACTTCAGATTCTATAGGATTGATTTTTAATAATGTCTACTTAGTCATGTTATTTTTCTCTTTTTGTGTGAGGATAAATTCTTAAGTGTTTCTTTGAGTATATGCATAGTTTAAAAAAATGTAGTGGGATAACCCTCTTATCCATTTTATGAAGATTTTGTTAAACACATATTTCATTCTCGTCATTAATCGTACATTCCTAAGAAGTGGCTTGAATTACTGAGACAACTCTTTGATCATCTTTATACGTTCTAAGTGGATCACGTGTCGTAAATTTGATTAAATCTGCATTGTTTCCCTAAGAATCATTTCTAGATTAGATATATTAACCAAACAATTGGTCGAGGAGATATTGACAAGAACAAACAAATAAAACGGTCAGAACGTTCCATTATATTCCGTCCTTTGTATTCAGTAATTATTCCTCGTTTTCACACTGGTAGGTATAGACAAACACACAAAGGAAATCTGCAGTGTGTAGTATTGAATAGTGCTTAAATAGCCCCATTTGAATTGTGGGTTTTCAAATTATATGTTTGAGAGACTCAAGAGAATTGTCCCTTCCTATCACTCGTAGCAGAGCTTCAGAATAATATTGTATTTTTTTTCTAAGTTGCCCGAGATTCCAGCACCCTTTTCCCTTGGTATGGGGAGCCCTATATATCATAGTTTCAAATGTATGATTTACGATCAAATAACCTGTGGAAGGAGTGAGAGAAATAAGGTAGAGACAGAGGACGCAGAAGGAAATATTGATGTTTTGATTAGACAGTCGGCATTATTGATGGTGTAGGAAGGCTTTGGAATAACTTTCAACATTGGAATTCGAAACAAGAAGTTTTGACAATATTTTCATGGTATTAGGTGGCATTATTTATATACGCCTCTCTCTCTCTCTCTCTCTCTCTCTCTCTCTCTCTCTCTCTCTCTCTCTCTCTCTCTCTCTCTCTCTCTCTCTCTCTCATTCCTAAGGTCAAAGCCAAGTTTTATTCAATGAGCTGACCCTAAGCAACAACAAATGCAACCTATTGCAAAACAAAGGTCTCAGAAATGTCCTTAGTTATGTCTGAGGTTTGGCCATTTTCAGCACTACGCTGGTCACTGCGGATTGGTGACCCGACTGGCCATTAAATGAAGAAGATTGTGTTAAATACTTCATGTTATCGAGAAATTCAACAGAATTAACAATTTCTATCATTTGTGAACAAACCCAGAATAATATATTTTGTCCCTTGCAAGTTTGCCAGAAGTTCCAGCTCCCCCCAACCCCCCCCCCCCCCTTACCCAATGTGTAGTAAACCCTATTGTTATTATTTTTAATCATTTCATATACTTCTTTTAACAGTTAATAATCCTAGTCTCTTATATTTTCTGGCATATATAAACTCACTACTCATCATTTCCATATTTGATATTTTCAATGATATTATTGAAAAATTATTACCAGTCTCTGACCTTTTTTTTTTTCTTTGCATCATTTTATATTTTCCTTTTTATCTTCACCATGACCTCGTTTTAAATTAGACCTGCAAATTTGTTAGCGACCATCGCCCTCCTTTGCAGAATTTCTTTTAATACTTCTTTTCTATTCCTTTATCGCCACTTCCTCCCCTTTTATCTTGAATTGCCATTCTCTTTAAAAGAAAGGAGATTGACTCGTGAGATTTAAAAGAATGATGGTCGAAAGATTTAGAAAATAGGTTTCTCAAATATCAAGGGACAGACTTTTGTCTCGTAATTACTTGGTCCCTGAACTGTCTTAAATCTTGATGACATTGCTAAGGGCAGAATATAATCAGTCTAATTGAATTACTGTAGGCTTTTTTAATACAAAACATATGCACAGTAAACAAAATAATAGGCTACAGTTAGCTAATTTTATATCTTCATATTCAGCGAGAGTAGAAAACCCTCTTGTATAAATGTTCCTCAAGAGTCAAGAAATGTATGTTGTAGAAAATTGTCTTTCTTGAATATTAAACGAAGATGATGAATAAGGAAAACATTTTCAATAAGCATATTTACAAATGAATTAACGTAAGAATTCGCAGAAAGAGCTACACAGATATCCTCCCCTCTATAAAATAAAGAGGAAGTGTCTGGCTATGTATATAAATAAATTTCTTTCATGTCACGCTCAGCAACATAGGGTAGAGGGAGTAGCCCCACCCTGGCGAGAGAGTGTTTTTTAATCACAAATCTATTCCTTTCCGTATTAATCTGATTAATTATTCAATTGCGTCAGGCCTAGGTAAGATACGAAAGTTAAGGAGGCAATTGCAGACTCCTCAACCAATAAATAGATCAAAGGATAATCGCGACAAATACGACATGAATGGAATTAGAATGGAAGCTGTTGTTTTGGGAGTAATATTCGAAAGCAGACGAATTGAAGAGAATACAGACAAGAAAATCCTTGCAATCCTCACGGAATAGGCAGAGATTAACGTAGGTAAGCGGGGATTTTTAAAAGGAGCTTGCTTTTGGGAACAACGATAGGCTTCTTGATCCAAATCTGCTTTGTCGCTTATAAAAGAGAAGCCGCTTTTGCAGTGTATTTATATAGGTCCGTATTTGACATCCCGAGGAATGGTGTAAACTGCTTGGCCTCAAAGTGTATTAGAGATCAGGTAATGCTTCTTTGGTCCGATAAACACGAATACACTGAGATTCATATCGATTGACCACGAAAGCTTTTTGTATTTATTTATTTATTTATTTATATACTTTTATGTTTGTTTGTGACTCGCATAACTCAAAAACTATTTGACCGAAACTCAAAACACTTGTTGGGATGATTGGTCATTATACAAGAACAATTTTTTATGGATTGGGTCAAAGGTCAACGTCACGAAAATGTCAAAAAATTTCTATCCGATTTGTATGAAACGTGCCAAAATATGCATAATTCAATTGCATTTATTATGATATACAACATGATATAGGCAAAGGTATGCGCTCTACCGAGTGCTCGTTGTAGTTTAGATATGAAATTATGCCGCTTGAATTCAGGACGATTCTTTTTCTTGTCCCACATAGAATTCATTGGTAACAACTTTTAACTGCTGAACTGGTAACGGTGGAATACAAAATTGAGGCAAGAAATGAAAGATGGGGTAAAGCTGTAACGGTGAAATACAAATTTGAGGCAAAGAAAAATGAGCAAAAGCTGACGTATGCAGAACGATTTATCACTGCTTACTATGCTGGCTTGAACGAGGGATAAAAAAGAAGAAATGGATTTTAGACATGTATGAATATTTTTTGTCAACCAGGAGAGAAAAAATACAAAAGAAAGTCTAGGTTTGATTAATTGATAGAAATATTAAAGGAAGAATCACTGTATTACTATTTCCTTTGACTATGAGAAAAGACTTAAATGGAGTGGTCTTAAAAGTACATAAATCTCTTTATGGAAGCCAGATTAAATATCCAACCGCAAAGAATATATTGCTGTACATATTTTGATAAATTGTACAAAAGGAAGCTTCACGAGACATAAAAAAATGGTATGAAAATATCTGGTTGGTAACTAATTCGTGTTTGCTTCAAGTTTACTCAGGTTTCAATTTGGAACAAAAATAAAAAACTAGAAAAAAATACTGAATCATGTACAGTAAGTTCTCTAACGGGTAAACACGTAATTCAAACTTATTGAAACTTCAAGTAATACATCGTTACAGTTTCCAAATGATTAGCTCGTGAATGGTAAGCGAATATGATGAAAAATATATGAAACGAGAGACAAAAAGGAGACGCAATTTTAAGTTGGTAAAAACAAAGAGAGAGAGAGAGAGAGAGAGAGAGAGAGAGAGAGAGAGAGAGAGAGAGAGAGAGAGAGAGAAAGGAACCAAAATTACATGCATTTAGGGAGTTAGAGATATAGATAATTTCATTTCATGATTGTTTTAAAGGGTGAATGTTGGTTTCAACTACGGAACCCGACCGTATGCTACAAAACACAAATTAGTAAGCAAGTTTCCTAATTCTTTTATAGGAAGATGATAAAAGAGTAACAAAAAAACGAGGTAATATGCAGATTTATTATTATTATTATTATTATTATTATTATTATTATTATTATTATTATTATTATTATTATTATTATTATTATTATTAGCTAAACTACAATTGAACACCAACAGCACTGGGCAGGCCTAAATGGCTCATAATAATAATACCCGAAGCGTTGCTTTTTACAACTTAAAACAACGTCTGTAAAGAATATGAAGTGTTTTTCCCACCAAGGAATTTCGACTGACGATGAGGAGACAGAGGGTGTCCCAGTAAAGCCATAAAACTGATTTATGAGGTGTTGACTGATGAGGCAGAAAAGATCATGAGAGGATGACTTGCCAGCTTACGCCCCACATACACTATCACATGCAGATTTCATCCTCGAGGATGTACTCAATGCCCCACCCCTTACTGGATGCTCGCATCAGTAACAACCTGTATCAGGGAAAGGCTAGCCTAAGCTCACAACAGCAAGAACAACAATAATTCCCGTGAAATCCGTTTTTTTTTAGCCCCAATGGTGTAAAACCGACTCAAAGAAATTTAATTCTTATCCTTACTTTCATGATTTAAGGTCAGAGCCCCCCCCCCCCTCTCTCTCTCTCTCTCTCTCTCTCTCTCTCTCTCTCTCTCTCTCTCTCTCTCTCTCTCTCTCTCTCTCTCTATGTAACGATTTTTTTTATAATTTAATCTTTTTATCACTAAACCCTTTGCTCCTACTTCTTATTTGCCTTCATTTACAGGGGTTTTCATAACCAAAGTGGTGTACCTCTGACTTCTTCCATACCATTTTCCATTATTTATTCTCTTTGACAATAGTTAACAACCATCTCTCTCACTCTCTCTCTCTCTCTCTCTCTCTCTCTCTCTCTCTCTCTCTCTCTCTCTTTTCCAGTTAAGTCCACAGTTCTCTCACCTTTCACCCCTATGCTCAGCTATAAGTCTCGACTCCTGAACACACCGATTCGAGAAAGATGAAAACGGATTTGACCTTAAGAGGCAATTAGTCTTAACCAGGCTGTATAAATTATGATCTACTCATTTCATTTATGCCAACCAGGCGGCGGCGGGAACGATTATAAATGACGCTACTATTTCAAACCAACGGAATGGCTTGGCGTAGGTTGACAAGGTTAATAGGGGACTCGGGAAGTTTATCTTCTTTCGTATTTCTTCGGCACGAATCAGGATTGTCTTGAAGTACAATATGACTCTCTCTCTCTCTCTCTCTCTCTCTCTCTCTCTCTCTCTCTCTCTCTCTCTCTCTCTCTCTCTCTCTCTCTCTCTCTCATGTATTTGTAATGTAAATGATTCACACGTGAAATTA
>NC_090733.1:109614246-109629246 GCF_036898095.1 Palaemon carinicauda
TTCAGAGTCAAAGGAAATTATTTCAAGCTTGGATTTTCCTTCATTATTAGTTGAGAAGTTTATTAAGTTTTGCATTTGCAAATTTTTATCCGGAAGCCGCAATTGTATTCTTTGATATGTAAACTGTTTGCAATATATAATCTTATATGTCGTTAATATTGAAGACGAAAATCTAGTTAAAAGTGAATTGGATTCGCTTTGACTTTTGATATTTTTAGGGAGGGCAAAATAATGCTTGACATCATTCTCATTTTCTTACTTTTGTAGTGACTTTGGCTGTTTCTGTAAGTTACAGCTTGTCTACATTTTATGAACTGGTTGTCAATCCACAATAGTTTTTCGTAAATTTACAATACTGTATGTATCTTTGCGCTTATTATAAACGTCAGCATATCATATATAGGAGTAGCCTATATGTCTACAGAGAGAGAGAGAGAGAGAGAGAGAGAGAGAGAGAGAGAGAGAGAGAGAGAGAGAGAGAGAGAGAAATATCAGTAATGTAATGTCATAAATTATTCCAAACCTTTTATCTTGAAACTCCATCGCAAAATATTACAATACGCACCATTCCATTTTCCGACTAAATCATCTTCAAAATAAAATGTCAAATCTGGATATCAGTATTTCCCTCTTCGCTCCATTTCTGTTCTTTTTCTCTTTCATACCTCTTCTACATCTTACATGTTATTTGAAGATAAATACTGCATTTCCACCCTTCGATAATATATGGAACTTCCTACGCATAACATTACATCCGCACCTGGGGCCTGGATCGTTTTACAACTTGCAGGGGAAAAACATTTCATGCAATAAATGTGTTAAGATTTCCATTAAGTTTGAATCCCACTAAATTTCTAAAGAACTTCTTTGATGTTCACCTTAGCACTTTTCGTATCTTTACTTTGGAAATTGCTCGATTATATTTTTACTTGTTTCTCGGTGGGGTGGTGTGAAATGGAGCGTTTGATAATTTTCTTCGTTGTTTTTTGGTAAATAATTTATAAACCCATTGGAAGGGTTTATTACGAGTGCTTCTGAATTGCAACTAGGTTTAAATGTTAAGCTTAATCGTTAGAATATAACGCTAATAATTTCCTTAAGAGCACCTACATTACAGATTCTAATGATGATTAAGTATTCTTTGAGTTCTAGTATAATATATAATGATTCTTCAATAATTTCATATATTTCTTAAACTTTCCCTGGATGAATATAAATAACGTTTTGGGCTCAGGCCATGTCGTCCTGATGGAAGTTCCTAATAGGTAGCTTTCTAGGGTATATTTGACTACTGTGATATTCCCAGAGAATTTTACCTTAAGGTATCCAGAATTCTAACTCCTGGAGCGAATATTCCTATATAATCTCACAGGGATATCGCATAATATCAGAGGACGTATTCTTGACACGTCACATAGCTATCTTCACCCCGAATAGTATTAACGTTTCGAGGGGTTACAGTGACAAGAATCTGAAACGAGAATGAAAAGAGAGCCGCTCATAAGGCATCTCTACTATTCCGTTTCCAGTGTGTATCTGATGAAGGTGGTAGCGCCCTTTTTATTCCTTTTTGTGTAGCTCTACTACTCGGTGTTTTCCCTTGTGTTCTCTCGTTATTTTGGATTTAATTCAACATTTTGATGACTTCTCCGGCCTCTTTTGCCTCTGGAAAGTTAAGTATTATCTTTACTATGTATAAATGTAAGCTCTTGTCGTTTTGAATTAAATCAATAGTGATATTAACATAAACAAGAGCTGTTGCCTACCGGAGGCATCCTGGATGCTATCGCTCGCTATTTATCGGTCATTTAGTTAGCTAGAGCGATGTTCCCGGTTTGTTATGCTTTAATAATTTAGCTATTTAGCTTCTCTAGGAATGCTTATATTATACCGTCAGTTTTTAGTTCGGTGATTTAGGTAACCGATCTTGCCCTTCGCGAGGCTTAGTAGCCTAGGCGTCTGTCCCAAGTACTTTCATGCATGATATAAGTTTTTCCGAGTGTTATATTATTGAAGCTATAGGCAAATATTTTATACATGTAAGATATTGTTGAATGTTCTTTCCAAGATTGTATACGAGAGAGTTTCGGTTAGGTAATCGATTCTCACCTTACCTAGTCTAGTAATCTAGGTACAGTAGTATACTTTCGCACATCCCCGATTGTTCTTTTCTCCTCCGGAGGCTAAGTTCAATCCCTCTCTCCCTCTGTAAGCCTTTGGCTTAATCCTATTGGTTCTATCTGTATAATAATTCAGGTATAACTATTCTAGGATATGTTTGTCCTGACCTGATAACCAGAGTGACTGGTTTTTTGGGTTAGGGCAGAACATCAGAGTTTCTAGTCTGTGGTCTGCTTCTTCCTAGCATAGAGAATGAGTCTCCTTTGCTAGGTTAGGGGTAGACACAGGAAGCTTTGCTTCCCTAGTCCATGTCGGAAGGATTCTGTGAGAGATGATTCCTTCCTCTAGTGGCCTAGCAGACTGTCCTGTGTTGTTTTTCTCGGGCTGGAAAATGAGTTTTCTTTGTTGCCCGGCGAAATAACTTCACCTAACTTTGTTCTGGTTGGGAGGAGGATAGCAAGTATTGCCAGTCTTCCTCCCTTATAGACAACTCTAGGTTAGGATGAGCTTCCCTAACTGCTGAGTGTGTCTCTTGCTAGAACGAAGTATATAGGACACTTATCCCTTCCCCACCTCTTTCTTTTATTTTCTTTTGGCCACAGTCCTACTTCCGTACCTAGTGTAGGTTAGGATGGTGGACCGGCTCAGCTCTCTGCCGGCTGGCATTACGTGTCGGCCGGCAGAGACCCTTTGTTCTTTGCAGAGTGAACCCCAGACCTCCCTTGGTCTCCCTTCCATGTCTGCCAGTAGAGCCCGGCAGGCCATGGATTCTTTGGAAGCCTGAATGCTACATTCTCCTCTTCCATAAGTTCACTCTTTCTGGATGGAAGGTCGTATGGCAATGCCGCCTTATAACCTAACATCCAAACTGTTTCTCTGACTATTGTGTTGCACCCCTAACCCGGCTGTCGGCTGTTAAGCCGGCAGCCGGGCAGGTGGAGGTTCTCTGGTTCTTGGCTACTGCCGGCGGGCATGGGTATTATTACCTTTGCCTGCCGGCAGTGGAAAATCAGCCCGAATCTGCTGGCCACTACGATTAGCGGCCGGCAGCCAGGTATTAGTGTTTTCAGCTGTCGGCTGGCAATGATTGCCGGCCGGCACACAGTCGCGAATCAGTGGGCTGCCGCCTATTAGTTAAACTATACAGGGGTAGATGCCGGCCGGCACAACAGCATGCGATGTACAGTAGTTGCTATATTTGTAGTTTAGTACACATTGCATTAGTAGAAACTGCTGTACAGAGTTTGTGATAACACTAAAGTTCTTCATCATACTTAATGTTATCTTGTACAGCCTTTTGTTTAGACCGTGCAATATATAGAAAGTAAGTTCTTTCTGTATTCTTTCTATCCTGTATATTAAACTTTATCTCAAGGTGTGAACTACACCTTAAATTTCCGTGTAGGAAATTACATAAGGTATTCTAGAATAGAATTAACCTTAGTTTTAATATCTCGGGAGGTTTCAGCAATTGACTGGACAGGAAATACAAGTATGTGTCTTTCCTTCTTTCTTTTATAGCTTTTCTATATAAGCTAAATGTTTCAATATAAGTGAAAGCCTTCACTTGATACTCATGGATTTTTCTTCTCTTTACAGGAGGACCATCGGAAGTGCGGGAGTATGTTCTGTAATGTCCGCAATAAGAACTTCTGTGGACATCAACTTTGCAGGAGGCACGCAGCATGCGCAGCCTCCAGAGCTGATCTCCGCTATTGGGACCCTCAGGTTTGTACATTTTGTTCTAACCCGAGTACCGAGGCTTTTGACGACCCTAAGTCGACGGAGTAAAAGGATGCTGCCAAGGAAATGTTACGATCCTTGGTGAGGGGTTTTCAGAAAAACACCTCAGGCCCCTACCTTCCAAATGAGAAGATGAGGGCCTACCTTTTCCCTAAAGCATCGGCTGATGCAATCATCCCCCAGCCTCAGGTGGAGATACCAACTGCCCAGAATCCGGTAGATTCTGAAGTCTCGGCCGCCCTTCAAGACATCCAATTGGACAATAGGATGTCGGAGGTATCGGATTCTTCTGAGAAGGACCTTCTAGGAGAAGGTCAGGAGGAGGAGCTGTTCCAGGCCCCTCAAGTAGAAGAGGAAGAAATCGACGAGGTGTCTGTTACATCGGTTCCGGACCCAGAACCTGTTCCTTCTACGTCTGCTATCCCAGATGAACTGGGAAGGACTCTTTCTTCCATTGTTGAGATGATCCAACAAATTCAAAGGAAGAATGATTAGAAGGAAGCTGCAATGAAACTGGAGATACGTAGACTTGCAGCATCACGTGGGCCCCAGAAGCGGCTCAGCCTGAAGGATCTTCCTTTGTGCTCGGATACCAATCCTTGGAGGTATGCCGAACACATGCCAATGACAACCGGGAAGATCGTGATCTCTGCTATGTCCGTCTTAGGAAGGAGCCAGCCTCAAAGGAGGAGACGGAGCCGAAGGAGGTCATAGTTTTTTACCATAGTAAAGCTCAGACGTTACTAGCGAGCTTGATGAAAGAGAGGGGCTTCACTAACTCAAAGGTTCCCGCATTGAGTAAGAAGCTTCCCTCCTTTGTGGCCTCTCCTACCAGAGCCTTTCCCTTCTTGGAAAAGGGATATAAGGCAGCCTTAAAGGCGGTGGAGGCAGGGAAACCATGCCCCTCCTTGGAGGAGTGCAAGCAGTTATCTCTGACTTTGCCCTTGGACCAAGAAGACTGGAAGGACGTACACCTTACCTTCTCAGTCGGGAAGCTGGAAGCTGATATTGCTGAACACCAGTTCGGTGAGGCACTTCCAAAACTGTCGGAGGTTCTCTTGCGTACAGAGCAAGAGACAAAGGAAAGACTTGCGGCATCGATGTTGTTGCAAACGACACTAGAAACGATGACAAGTGACCCCAAGAACCAGGACATGTTCATGGTTGTGGCCAAAACCCATCTGGCCACAGTTACGAAGGATCTCTATAGCTTTATTAAAGCTAGGAGAGCCTGTAGAGAGTTTGTGTTTGCCTCGGCTGCGGTGAGGCACGAACCGAGGAAACTGATCTCCTCTTGCATTTGGAGTAAAGACCTCTTTCCCAATGAAGTGGTTAAAGAGGTAGTAGACAAGGCCGCCGCAGAGAATAGGAACCTTCTCAAATGGTTGGGCTTAGATCTTAAGAGAAAGTCTTCTCCGGATGAGGGTCCCCAACCCAAGAGGAAGACAAAAAGGCCTAGGCCATCCTCTCGGCCGGCTAAACCCTACCGACAGCAACATCAACAACAGCTTACTGTTACCGCGGTTCCTCAGATAGTGGCACAACCTCCAACCACGTACCTCAACAAGTGGCGACACAGTCGCCAGTTTTTAACCCAGCCTTCGAAAGGCAGACTTCTTCCTTTTGTTCGAGAGCTAGAGGAACAGCCAGAGGTTCTTCTAGACGCCCTTCAAGAGGAAGTGGATACAGGGGAGGACGCGGTCAAGGAGGCAAGGCCTCAGGTCCACAACAGCAGAAGTAAGATACTTCCAGTAGGAGGGAGACTACAGCTATTTAGGGATCACTGGATCTTCGATCCCTGGGCCCACAGCCTAATTAAAATTGGACTAGGTTGGAGCTGGAGCAGTCCTCCACCTCAATTCCCTCAATTCTTCCAACAATCATCCCCCGTTCTGGAAGAATATGTCTGGGAACTCTTAGACAAAAGAGTAATCCGGAAAGTTAAGTCCACAAAATTCCAAGGAAGGCTGTTTTGTGTTCCAAAGAAGGACTCAGAAAAACTCAGGAGTCATTCTAGACTTGTCGCCACTCAACAAGTTCATAGTGAACTACAAGTTCAGAATGCTCACGCTTCAACACATAAGAACCCTACTGCCCAGTAGGGCATATACTGTCTCTATAGACTTGTCTGACGCTTATTGGCACGTTCCAATTAATCGTCACCTCTCCTCCTACCTAGGCTTCAAGTTACATAGAAAACTTTACGCCTTCAGAGCCATGCCTTTCGGGCTAAATATAGCCCCAAGGATTTTCACGAAACTCGCGAACGCAGCCGTCCATCAATTACGCCTAAAGGGGGTCCAAGTAGTAGCCTACTTGGACGACTGGCTGGTGTGGGCAACATCCAGGACAGAATGCAGGCAAGCTTCTAAGATAGTGATCCAATTCCTGGAACATCTAGGATTCAAGATCAACATCAAAAAGTCTCGACTTTCTCCAGCTCAAAAATTTCAGTGGTTGGGAATCCACTGGAATTTGGAGTCACGTCGACTTTCTATTCCTGGTAAGAAGAGGAAAGAAATAGCAGGATCTGTCAAGAGACTATTGAAATCCAAACGGATATCAAGACGCGAACAGGAGAGAGTGCTGGGCTCTCTATAGTTTGCTTCAATAACAGATCCAGTGCTAAGAGCACAGCTTAAGTATGCAACAGGAGTCTGGAGAAAATACGCATCAAACGTGCGAAGAGATCTAATAAGACCACTACCGACTCGACTGCGAACGCTTCTCAAGCCGTGGTCCAATGCCAAGCAATAGAAGAAATCAATACTTCTTCAACCTCCTCCCCCATCAGTAACTATCCACAAAGACGCTTCAAAGGAAGGCTGGGGAGGTCACTCTCATCAGATGAGAGTCTAAGGAGCTTGGTCCAATCTTTTTAAGTCATTTCACATCAACTTTCTAGAAGCCATGGCAGTACTTCTGACACTAAAGAAAGTTTCTCCTCGCCACTCGACCCACATAAGACTTGTTCTAGACAGCGAGGTGGTAGTGAGATGCCTGAATCGACAAAGGTCGAGGTCACCTCAAATCAACCAAGTGATGTTGGCCATATTTCGTTTGGCGGAAAGGAAGAAATGGCACCTGTCAGTAGTTCACATTCAAGGGTTCCGCAATGTGACAGCAGACGCTCTATCCAGGTTTACACCTATAGAGTCAGAATGGTCCCTTGATGCAGGATCGTTCTCCTTCATCTCGAGTCAAGTCCCAGAGCTGCAGATAGACCTCTTTGCGACGAAAGACAACAAGAAAATAGATTGTTACGTGTCCCCATACGAGGATCCGCTAGCGGAGGCAGTGGACGCTATGTCCCTGGACTGGAACAGATGGTCCAGTATTTATCTGTTCCCTCTGCACAACCTCCTTTTGAAGGTCCTCGATAAGCTGAGATCCTTCAAAGGGAAAGCAGCAATAGTGGCCCACAAGTGGCCAAATAGCGTGTGGTTCCCTCTGGCATTGGAACTACGGCTAAAATTCGTACCGCTACCGGATATATCCCTGTCTCAGCGAGTACAGAAGTCGACTGTCTTCGCTTCATCACAGAAAACACGGAACCTACATCTCATGATTTTCTCTCCTTAACGATGAGAAAAAGATTCGGTGTTAAAAGTCAGTTCAGACTTTTGGAGGAAACCAGAAGACATTATGAGGCTTCAGGGAATAAACAGATATCCCTTGTCAAGGCGAAGAAACCAAAAGTAATCTAGACAGATTCCTATTTATCATTCTTCATTCACCTTCATGGACAAGGTTTAGCAGCCAACACAATTCTTTTGTTCAAGTCTGCCTTGACAAGACAGATACCATATGCCTTACAGGTCGACCTTTCTAACGACGTTCTTAATGAACTACAAAGGCCCATGCTAGGCTTAGCCCTTCAGCGCCTCCAAGGACCCTTTGCATGGTCAGTAGATAAGATTCTTCATTGTGTATAAATAATGAACAATGAGGAATGCGCTTAGAAGGCCTTGAATTTTAAATCATATTTCTGCTTGTACTCGCTTTGGGGGCCAGAGTTAGTGAAATAGTGGCTCTCTCTAGAGAGGAAGGCCACGTCCAGTTCTTGGAGGGAGAACTGAATCTATTTCCAGACCCAACGTTTCTTACCAAGAACAAGCTACCCACCAACAGGTGGGGTCCCTAGAGAATCTGCCCTCTGAAGGAAGATGCATCTCTATGTCCAGTGCCTAAGGTCTATCTTCATAGAACTTCAGACTTTGTGGGAGGACAGCTGTTCAGAAGAGAAACTCTGGGTTCAAAGTTTTCTATAACTAAGGGCGAAACTCACCCGTGTTATTCGCAGAACGGATCCAGACAGTACACCCGTTAGTCATGATCCGAGGAAAGTTGCCTCTTCCATAAAATTTATTTAATTATATGGACTTTGAACATCCTTGTTTGTACACCGGCTGGTAGTCATGCGAGGCGTTCTTTACGCACAATGCGAAGCTAGTGGAGCAACTTAATAATTCTGTGGTAGCAGCAGGTAGAATTCTTTAACTTTCTGTTTTTAATCTGCGAGGAACAGTGTAATTAATTTGGGACGATTAATTAAGAGGGTGCGTGTGTAGTCACTGTATGTTACTACACACCGAGCGATAGGCCACGAAAGTGTCCTTACAAACTGTTCCATTGTCGTCGGTGAACTATAGCATAATACGGACACTTGTGCCAAGCGTTTTATACGCTAGTGTAAATTAACAGTATACAGACTATATTATTATTATTAATAATTCAATTGAAGTGGCAAATCTGTTTCCTAGTAGACGAAACAATATTTTCTGTTGATTGTTTTTCTTTATGCTTTGACGCATATCATCCACGTTTTATAAATCCTATAAATGTTGATCTGATATTTACGTTTATTAAGTTTTTAATAAACACTCATTTTATTAGAAATGTACTGAGCATTAAGATTAAAATATGGATATTTTTATCACGGTATGTCTTTTAGGACTGTTCCCTGAGTCAAGCAAAAGTCCACTCACTCTAACCCTTCATTGGAAGGGTTGACGTGGTACCCTAACGGGATAGTGGCAAAGAGGCAAAATTTGTTCCTAGGCGGATACAACCATTATCCAATAGTTCATAAGAGTAGTCACATTGGGGAAGGTGTCACAAATTCATACTGACATTGGTGACTCTTATACAAACTTTGCTTTATATTGTATAGGGCGAGACCACTATACAAGCTTGTCATTTTGTCATCCATAATTATTATGTACTCCTTGAGACTTTTTCCAGAGTCTAGTATGACTCTTCCCTGTAGGGGTCAGGAAGCACTAACATAGTCCATGCTTAGATGAAATGATGTATGACGGTAACATCATAGGTCTCTAGGTCTAGACGGACCAGTAAAATACTTTCTTGAGAGTAAAGCACTGATTGAGAATCCACAGATACAGTAATGCTCTGGTAAACTTCCATCAGGACGACATGGCCTGAGCCCCAAAAACGGATTTTGAGTGAAGCGAAAAATCTATTTTCGGGTGAGGTAGCCATGTCGTCCTGATGGACCCGCCCTTCCTTTTATTGTAAAAGGGCTTACTGACCCCTCCCTATAATACAGTATCTGTAACACCTCGTATATCGCTACAAGGAATAAAGAGGGCGCTACCGCCTTCATCAGATACACACTGGAAACGGAATAGGAGAGATGCCTTATGAGCGGCTCTCTTTTCATTCTCGTTTCAGATTCTTGTCACTGTAACCCCTCGAAGCGTTAATACTGTTCGGGTGAAGATAGCTATGTGACGTGTCAAGAATACGTCCTCTGATATTATGCGATATCCCTGTGAGATTATTATGGGATATTTGCTCAAGGAGTTAGAATTCTGGATACCTTAAGGTAAAATTCTCTGGGAATATCACTGTAGTCAAATATACCCTAGAAAGCTACCTATTAGGAACTTCCATCAGGACGACATGGCTACCTCACCCAAAAATAGATTTTTCGCTTCGCTCAAAATCCGTTATGTAAGATATATGATAGCTAAGGCCTTTTTTTTATATTATGAGCAAGCAATCAATGTACTTAATCACCACTGGAGAGAGAGAGAGAGAGAGAGAGAGAGAGAGAGAGAGAGAGAGAGGGGGGGGGAAGACGACGGATAATAGAAAACAGAAATATTTAGCCTTTTTACAGTTGACGGTAAATTTTACCACCCGATGTCACTGAATCTTTTATCTTGCTCCTGATTGGCCGATCCAATTGAATTGTAACATGATTAGGAGCTTCACTAATCAGAAATAAAAAAGAAAAATCAATTTATCAATATAGATCGAATGAAATTAATGGTCCTTCGTGTTGTAAATCCAGACGTCTTTACCAGTCAATTACTTTTCATTGTGTCAATCAACGCTGGAATTATGAGGAGAGATAATTGCCTTGAAAACCAAATGTCTAAATACTTAGATTCATCTAATGATTCTCGTATCATTCCAATCGAACCTATAATTTTTCCCAAATAGATAAGCAATGCTTCGTGTGAACACAACATTGTATCTAAAGTCTATTTAATAGGGTTATTAGTCTTTAGAATTGTTCACACATTGCTATACCTTTTACTAAAATTTATACATATAATTCACATACATATATGCATACACATACACACAAACACACACACACATACACACACACACACACACACACACACACATATATATATATATATATATATATATATATGTTATCACAGACACCCAAATGGAAAATAACACATGTTCAAAATACGTGCTTGATGATTTAATGGTAAACTAATGGATAAAAATGTCATGCTCACCAAACTTCAGCAACAAATCTCATTCCACAGGGAAAAATAAAATAAAAATATCCAACTTCCGGAGGGTTTAAGAGGTACCCTTCAGAGACGTCAAACAGAGGAACCGATTCCAGTCAATGAAATTTACGTTTACATCTAGAAAAATAATTGTATTTTCATGAATGTCAAATTGTTTACTTAACGGAGATTGAGTTCCAATTTATGTCTGGAGAGTTATAACAGTAACAGCAATTGTCTAGACAGACGGTAATTGAAAAATAAAATATGACCTTGCTCTTTTAATTTCTTTGAAGCCAAAAACGAGCACCCAACACCCACCCCCCACCCCAATAATCTGTTTGCGTCGTTACAAAATATTCAATCAACGACTTAAATCCGGCGGGACTACAAAGGCTCGTTGACATCATCGTATATAAAAACCTTTTATTTTCATGAGAGTGATATTGCCAAAAAAAAGTTTATCAAATTTCAGAGAATTACATATATGAATCCAGGAATATCCTGTTTGGAAAAAAAAATCAAATAAGGATTTTAAACATTCCGGTAGGAAGTGAATGATGAATATTTATATCATCATCTCCTCCTACGCCTACTGACGCAAAGGGCCCCAGTTAGATTTCGCCACACAGAAAAATTCTGGGAAAAACTACATATATTACTGGGAAAACCCAAAATAGAAATGCCATCCTTAGATAACGGCAGTGGTGATAAAGTAGAAGAAATCAAAGATCAAATTAAATTACTAACCGAAACATGGACAAGTACATTAGAAATTACATAAGAAAATGCAAATCTCGACAGAGACACAGAAACAGAAGTCCTCAACTTCCTACAAGGAAATAGGGAACGAATAATCTCCTAACAAAACCCAGATCTGCAAAGACTGGATGAAAACAACTACGTGAGAGCAGACATTAGAATACACGAGATAATGAAAGTAGGGAAAGCATTTAAACACAAAGCCCCAGGTAAAAGCGGCATAAACATGCTAATGCTATCAAAACTACCAATGGCGGCATGGGGAAGGCTCCAACTAATATTAAACCTTACACTCTCAAAGGGATATGACCGAAGACCAAACAAAGAAGGAATTCGCATACTCCCCCCCCCCCCCCCCAACCATGGAAAGACCCAAAACTGCCTGCAATCAGAAGGCCAATCTCTTTACTGGAAGTGCTCAGAAAAGTGTTTGAAAAAATCAACACAAGACTAAGGGGATTCCTAGATAATAACAACGAATTCGACAAACACCAAGACGGTTTCAGAACAGGGAGAATCACTGTAATTGTCCCCATGACAATTTACGAAACAATAGCCATGAACCAACTAAATGAAAAACACCAATGCAATGTCTTCTGCAGATATATCTCAAAGACATTTAACAAAGTATGACACGACGGCCTCAAATATAAAATGCTCCAATTGGAAATAACAATAATAATGGAAAAACTCCTCTCAAGCTACATAAAAGACAGAACTGTCAGAATACGTAGCAGAGATGGGAAACTGGGAAAAACAATAGATATAAAAAGCGGGGTACCACCCGGGGGGGGGGGGGTTGCATACTATCACCAACACTTTTTATAATCTACACAGCAGATATGTCAACCACCCCCGAATATGCCATAAATTATGCCTATGCAGATGAAATAACACAGATAATAATGCATCGTACAAATTACAAAAGATTTTTTTAAAATAAAAAAAGAAAGAGAGATCAAAAGAATAAATGACCACGAAAATAAGTGGAAAATAAAACAAACAGCAACAAATTTCAACTGTCATCAGTATCAAAAAAATAAACGAGTACCAAAAACAGTAAACAGCATAAATATTCCATTTAACAACATAGTTGAAATCCTTAGTCTCTATCAAAAGAACTGGCATAAGCTGCCATATCAAACAGAAACTCCAACTGGCAAAACACAGAAAATGAGCATTAAAACATTTCAAACTATGGGGCAGAAACCTAAGTATAAACCTCTACAAAAGCGTGATAAGACCTCTATTCGAATATCCAATAGTACCAGCATGCACTATGGCTCAATCAAAGATGAAAACCCTACGAAAATTCCAAAATGGAAACATAAGAAACATACATGGCCTAAACCATAAAAATAATAATAATAATAATAATAATAATAATAATAATAATAATAATAATAATAACACAAATGAAAACAACGAAACACTCCATAATATATACAATCTGGAACTAGTAAACGTCAGATACCACAGAAGAGCCACAAAAGCCTGTTAAAGATTCAAAAATAATTACCCAGAACTTGTAATAAGAAGTGAGGAAATAACAGACACACAAAATGAGCATTTCTAGTGAAAAAAGGATAGCTCCTTCCATAGCTCAGGATGAACCAAATCCGGAGTATTAAATAAACCAATAAAAGAAAAGTAGACAAACAAATGAATAAACAAGTCCCAGAACAGGAATAACCATGAAAACACAAGTCCCTCGGAAGCTGACAAGAGAACTCACTTCCTGTAAGTCCACAAGGCACGATGTTACAACAAAAAACCAACAACAAAGAGCTACTGGGTCTGCCCCAATCGTTTCACCTCCCACTGTACTTCACTTTAACACCATTCCCTCCAATCCATACAATCCTAACTCCCCCCTCGTCTCCCCCACCTATCCTATCCCCCTATACTGTAGCTGTGTCCTGTAGATTTTGCCAGTCATCTCTGTCATGAGTTTTAATTCAATACTTCTCCATTCATCTTCTCTAACTTCGCGCTTCACAGTCCTCAACCATTTAGGCCTGGGTCTTCCAACTCTTCCAGTGCCTTGTGTGTGGTGTGTGTGTGTGAGTGTATGCGAGTATTCGTAAAAAAAAATAATTAAACTCAATATTTCATTTTCTTCACAGATTATGAGATTTTATTTCTCCCTTTCAATGTGTCCCTGATGAAAGCCTTAATCTAATGACCTAAACAGCTGCAGGCAAAGAGATCAAACTGAAATACTTTGCGAAAGATTATGTCTTTACATTCAGCCCTTCGAGCTTTGAGATGAAAAGCATTGTTCCGTATGGCAAAGTTATATACGAATCATTATTAATGGCAGTTTTTTGAACACATACAGATATATATATATATATATATATATATATATCCTTTCTGGGTAGGTAATATCGTAACGATGTGAAAGTGTTTGTGTATAGCTATGACTAACAAAGCTGTACTAGTCAGGGCCACCCCTACAAGGTGGGCTTGCTGTGAGCGATCAGACAAAAATCTCATATCTTCATAAATCCGCAGTTGGCCAGCATAGTGAAGAAAACTGGCCAAACACAGACATAATTAAAGTCATGTCTTAGGCCTTCGTCCTGCAGTGGACTAACATGGCTGCATTTGTTGTTGTTGTGTATACAGACAGTATATGTGTATATATACAGTATATGTGTGTATATATATATATATATATATATATATTTATATATATATAAAGAGAGAGAGAGAGAGAGAGAGAGAGAGAGAGAGAGAGAGCAGAGATAGAGAGAGAGAGAGAGAGAGAGAGAGAGAGAGTAACATCCATAAATCATAAAGCCATTGACAAAGCTGCTGCAACTTTGAAAGTTGAAAATAAAATGCCTTATCATCTGATATTAGTTTTCCCTCTCTGTTCGCATTTCGTGCTCGTTTTGTTATTCTTCCTTTTCCATTTATTGCTTGTTATTTGATCATAAATTATACATATCCAAATTCACCTAGGGCAATATGGGACTTCCTACTCATAACTTATAAATCCAAGTTAGGGGGCTGGAACTTCTGGCAGGAAAAGGAATATTACAGGGACAGGGATGATATTAAAAAAAAATAGCTTTGTTATAATTCACGTGAAGAGGGGGAAGATTCTATTGAAGTTCTTTAGAATAATATCAGAAGTTTCCTTTATTCTTAAAAGGTTGAACAAGGGCTTTTCGCAACAATAGATGTTATTCGATTGTGTTTATGTTTGATTAGCAAGGCGAGGTTGGATGATAGTTTATCTAAACGCAAGTATGGCAAATTTCTTTGAATTCACTAATACTGTTTTTCAATTCCTAGATCAACGCCTCTCTCGCCTCTCTCTCTCTCTCTCTCTCCTCTCTCTCTCTCTCTTCTCTCTCCTCTCTCTCTCTCTCTCTCCTCTCTCTCTCTCTCTCTCTCCCCCCCCCCCTAATACGGAGGGCCGGGAAGAAATTATGCAAATGTTTTCATAAATAGAAAATAAAAATTCAACCTTTTACGACCTGTTGAGAAATTAAGACTTGCATAACCTCTTTTAACAGGCAATTATGTTAACCTTTGATATTTTATTCTATTATATTATTGCCATTATATGATACTTATA
>NC_090733.1:109631746-109656746 GCF_036898095.1 Palaemon carinicauda
CTTAGAAATTTATCCTCACACAAAAAGAGAAAAATAACACGCCTAAGAAGACATTATTAAAAATCAATCCTTTAGAATCTAAAGTAATTTACATTATTCCAAATTGCTAATTAGAACAAATATTTCCCTTGAGCTTCCTGTGTCTTTATTCATCTCTTCTCCTGCACCTCTTTAACATCTCTCTACTTATATGAATCTAAATGATACATTACCCTACTCATAACATACGGATTGGGGTGTGGAACCTCTGGCAGCATACAATATTAATAAATACATTAAATTCGTTTACATCTGTAATGAATTCCCGAAGGGACATTACGTTCAATTCGGATCATTGTAAGAAGTATTCCTACAAATGAGAAGTTTACTTAAGGAGCTTTTTTTACTTTGAATATTTCATAATTGCATTTTTTGTTTGCTTAACATTGAGGAATTAGAGTATTGACACACAAAACAAAGGGTGATCTGTAATAAAACGTAGCGTACGCTTTTTGTTTTACTATTTCTTGTTCGTAATTCCTGAATCAACGGTAATATTACGTTTGTAAGGATTCCTGTTTAGGAATGGCATTGACATAGGTAAGAATGAACGACGATGCTTTATCCAGTTGGCAATAGGGCGGGGGTTGAGTATAACGGGTGGGGGGGGGGTGCTGCTGCTGAGGGATACCTAAACATGATGAAAGGGTTTATATACCGCTATAATCAACAGAGCTTAACTAGTCAGGCCACCCATACTTGGATGGTTTGCTGCGAGATGTCAGAGTAGCGTCTCCCACCATCACCAATCCGCAGTGGCCAGTGTGGTGCTGAAAATGGTCAAACCCCAGGCATGACTAAGGACAAGTCTAAGGACTTTTTTTATGATTATTCTATTACAAGAATATACAATATTCGTGTGTCCGTGCCCAATATCATCCAGAAATATGACTATAACATGCTCACATTTTATTAATAATATTAATAACAGAAAAAAAAGATGAAACTAAATTTCTTGCTTTTGCACCAATATGGTAATCCATAAAGAAAATATTTTCAATTATCTTATTATAGAGTAACATTTAATATTCGTCTTGAAATAATTCCAGAGATTTCAATTTCTCTTGGTGTTTTCAAATCTGCCCAAGTTCTTCGAAGTAGAAATTAATTTCATTCTCAGACGAAATTCTTTTTCGGTAAAATGAAGATTTTATTTGCAACTCAGATGTTTATTATTATTATTATTATTATTATTATTATTATTATTATTATTATTATTATTATTATTATTATTATTATTTCTTGTAAATGAATAAGATTCTCCTTTAGTCTTACTTGAAAAGGATTGACCTTTTTAATCACAAAAATATAAATTGGCTGAAGGAATCTGGCATATCAGGTATGGCACCGGGGTCTATGAGACCATTCAACAGTCAACACAGTTGCAATATGAAGTAAAAGTTAAGAGGTTGGACAACAAGATAAAAGAAAGACAGAACGACTGGAGACATGATAAAGGGTAAAAAATGAGGGAAGCTAAGGGTCAATGGGACACTGCAAAGATTATTGCTTTCACCAAAATCAAATATTTTGAGGAGGGAATATATTCATCCCTGTCATCTGCTTCTTAGTTTAGTTATTTGTTTTTTAGTAACTTTACACACAAAAAAAAAAAAACTACAGTACCAATTTTGACCAAACTTTGTAGACATGATGTGTATGACCAAAGGATGAATTTGTGACATTTTGGATAATGTACATCATAAGTACAAGTACGCAGCAGTACTTTGAAACTAATAGCAATATTGAGTAAATGGCAAATATTTTGTTAGTTTATTTTTTGTTTGTGAACATCACGCAAAAACTACCGAACCATTTTCAGCGAAACTTGTAGGACAAGTAGGGGTATGATGATCCAAGGACAAATCCATTAGGTTTCGAAGATAATACAAATAAGCATTGGGGTTAGTGGAAAATAAGACTACTTTACGTGGCAAAGGCATGATCTCTACTTAGTGCCCCTCTAGTGAAGTAATGCATACAGTGCACCATTCGTCGAAAATATTTGTGATACAGTTGTAAAATCTATCAGACAATTCAAGAAACGAAAGATCAGTCAGAAATGTTTCTAAATTTCCTTTCTATTCCATTTTCCTAAAACTATAATTTCAGTTATGGATAAAATGTCTGTTGTTATGTGTTGGTCACACAATTGGTTAGCAGCTGTTTTTCCTTTAAATGGTGATTTACGTGATTCTTTTGCAATTATAGATACTGTCATGATTTCGTTTTCATTAGCAGAAGGACCTACTGTGAATCCATTTCATTTATAAATGAGGTAAAATTTTATGCAGACACATGCACATACACACACACACACACACTCACACACACACACACACACACACACACACACACACATATATATATATATATATATATATATGTATATATATATATACCGTTGATTCAGGAATTACGAACAAGAAATAATAAAATGAAAAGTCTATGCTACATTTTATTACAGATCTCCCTTTGTTTTGTGTGTCAATACTCGAATTTCTTAATGTTAGGCAAACATATAATGCGAGTATGAAATATCCAAATTGAAAAAAGATCCTTAAGTAAACTCATAATTTTTAGGAATACTTCTTACAATGATCCGAATTGAACGTAATATCCCTCCGGGGAATTCATTACAGATGTAAACGAATTTTTTGTATTTGTGGATATTGTATGCTGCCAGAGGTTCCACACCTCAATCCGTATGTTATGAGTAGGGTAATGTATCATTTAGATTCATATAAGTAGCGAGATGTTAAAGAGGTGCAGAAGAGATGAATACAGACACAGGAAGCTCAAGGGAAATATTTGTTCTAATTAGGAATTTGGAATAATGTAAATTACTTCAGATTCTAAAGGATTGATTTTTAATAATGTCTTCTTAAGCGTGTTATTTTTCTCTTTTTGTGTGAGGATAAATTTTTAAGTGTTTCTTTGAGTATATGCATAGTTTAAATAAATGTAGTTGGATAACCCTCTAATCCATTATATGAAGATTTTGTTAAACACATATTTCATTCTCGTCATTAATCGTACATTCCTAAGAAGTGGCTTGAATTACTGAGACAACTCTTTGAATATCTTTATACGTTCTAAGTGGATCACGTGTCGTAAATTTGATTAAATGTGCATTGTTTCCCAAAGAATCATTTCTAGATTAAATGTATTAACCAAACAATTGGTCGAGGAGATATTGACAACAACAAACAAATAAAACGGTCAGAACGTTCCATTATATTCCGTCCTTTGTATTCAGTAATTATTCCTCGTTTTCACACTGGTAGGTATATACAAACACTCAAAGGAAATCTGCAGTGTGTAGTATTGAATAGTGCTTCAATAACCCCATTTGAATTGTGGGTTTTCAAATGATATTCTCGAGAGACTCAAGAGAATTGTCCCTTCCTATTACTCGTAGCAGAGCCTCTCCAGAATAATATTTTATTTTTTTTCCAAGTTGCCCGAGATTCCAGCACTCTCTTCCCTTGGTATAGGGAGCCCTATATATCATAGTTTCAAATGTATGATTTACGATCAAATAACCTGTGAGATGTGGAAGGAGTGAGAGAAAAAAAGAAATAAGGCAGAGACAAAGGACACAGAAGGAAATATTGATGTTTTGATTAGACAGTCGGCATTATTGATGGTGTAGGAAGGCTTTGGAATAACTTTCAACATTGGAATTCGAAACGAGAAGTTTTGACAATATTTTCATGGTATTAGGTGACATTATTTATATACGCCTCTCTCTCTCTCTCTCTCTCTCTCTCTCTCTCTCTCTCTCTCTCTCTCTCTCTCTCTCTCTCTCTCCGAAGGTCAAAGCCAAGTTTTATTCAATGAGCTGACCCTTAGCAACTACAAATGCAACCTATTGCAAAACAAAGGTCTCAGAAATGTCCTTAGTTATGTCTGGGGCTTGGCCATTTTCAGCATTACGCTGATCACTGCGGATTGGTGACCCGACTGGCCATCAAATGAAGAAGATTGTGTTAAATACTTCATGTTATCGAGAAGTTCAACAGAATTAACAATTTCTATCATTTGTGAACAAACCCAGAATAATATATTTTGTCCCTTGCAAGTTTGCCAGAAGTTCCAGCTCCCCCCCCCCCCCTTATTCAAGGTGTAGTAAACCCTACTATTATTATCTGGGACAAAAGTGTATGATTTACAACCAGATGATGTACGAGATGTGGAATATTTTCGGGAGGATAGTAAAAAAAGTTGAAAATACGGATATATTGATTGAATCATTGGAATCATTGATGCTTCACTAATGTTTTTAAATAGCTTTCAACGTTATATCTTTCAAAATAAACTCTTCTCTTCACATTTATGATCTCCCAAGCGGCAAGAGCCAACTTATCCATACAGTCCCAGTAAGCATCCAACCAGTGAGCTATATCCTATCCTAAACTTCCAAACTAGTAAGTTCATCAATGTCTTTATGGTATTGAGATACTCTCTCTCTCTCTCTCTCTCTCTCTCTCTCTCTCTCTCTCTCTCTCTCTCTCTCTCTCTCTCTCTCTCTCTGGTAGTCCGAGATCCATAGTGTAGATAAGGTCACTGAAATTACTCTTCTATCAACCTCAACACCTACATATGCCGATAGTAATGAGGTTCATGATTCCCTTTTGCTGTTCAGTCTTGATTGCCTCACGGGAAATAGACTCCATCAATTTTTCATTAGGAGCTTTTGATTCCGGGCTGGTTTGTAGTAAAATAAATAGGCTTTGCCTATGCTCTTTTTTAATCATCTTTCAGAATTGAATTCCTTTCCAGGTAAGCAGTTTGATATTCCTATTCCTAACGTTTTTATCAGCTGTAGGAAATGACGATGATTTGCAATCGCTTTCAACCAGGTATCTACTCTCAATGTTTTCTTTTTATTTTGATGGTATGGGCCTTGTTGTTGAGGTTAAATATTTTCCCATTAGGTTTAACTAAATTTAGATCCAACAAATATTTTGAAACATTCTACTCCAGTTTCTATACTTTTCTGAGTATGAATATCATAGAAAGCACACACACACACACACACACATATATATATATATGTTTATATATATATATATATATATATATATATATATATATATATATATATATGTATATATATATATATATATATATATATATATATATATATATATATATATTATATATATATATATATATATATATATATATATATATATATATATATATGTCCTAATTCATGTATATATGTGTGTGTTTTACATCAAGGTAAATGAACTCAATATTCATGAGTATTCCACAAAAACCTATGTGTCACCATGTTTTGCAATGGTTGCATTTTGGTAACGAAGGGAGTAGTTAGGTACCAGTGAGTGCTCGAGTTGACAAGTCCCTCACCTGAGAGGGTAGTTGTGTACAGTGTACTTACGAACGAACCTTTTGTAATAAATGAAGAAAACCCATATGCCGACGTCTCATTATCCGTCTGCACGAGTCATATTGGTGTCAAGTGTAAAAATACGTCTGTTTTTGTATGCTGTGTGTGAAGTTGTTCTTTGAGCCGGTGAAATAAAATTTCAAGATGCCGAGATACACAAGGACTATCATAGCAGACACTGTTGCTGCAGGAGGGGAGAATGAAGGAGCAGTGGGATATAGCGTTCCCGATGAAGAATATAGACAGGAAATTAGAACCCAATAATTGGAAAATAAGTTAGAATGGTTGGAAGACTTAATTAACAGATTGGTGGTGTAACGAGAACAGGAGCGACGTGCAACCACAGCATATCCAACGTACATAAATGAAGTTCAAATGCACACAAGTGAAAGTACACATGCACAGTCGAGTGAAGATACGCAAATCGTAGTTCGAAAGTTGCCAGAACTCCAGGCAAGTGTTAGGCCTTTTGATGATCAACACCCCAGCGAAGGGTTTCAATCGATTGAAGTGTGTTTGAGAGACTTTTAAGTAGCCACATATGGGTGGTCGGAAAGATAAAAAGCGATTCAAGTAATTAGATTGCTGAAAGATGCTCCGGTAATGGCGGTAATGTGTTGGCCACAAGAAAGTTTAAGAAGTTATACTGAAATAAAACGACGTTTAATTGAGAAGTATGCCTTCCCTGATCCGAGAAAGGGAGACCTAAAAGAAAATTACAAATCCAAAATAAGGGAACGTGAATCCGTTCTTAGTTTTGTAACTCGCATTTTTCGGGATTGCAATTTGTTTGCTACCCGGATTGCCAATCTCCCAGAAGGTGATAAAAAGGCAATTGCCCATAAACATATTCGCAGATTAGTAAACCCATATTTTTTTGGTTATGTGTTTGATGACAATCACTCGTTAGCAGACGTAGTGAGTGCGATACAAAACATTTTAGACAGTTTTCCAGAAGAATAAAGGACTGGGAATAACGGGGCCGATTCCGAGAAGTTGGCAGCCATGAGAGAAAGTCGACCCTGAAGAGTGGTAAGGGCAACGCAGTCAGCAGATTAGCAGAGTGTTCAGATGTTGGCACTGTGGGGGAGAGGGGCACCGACGAGTGGAGTGCCCCACCCAAAGATCCCCCCGCTGTCACACTTGTCAGACCTACGGTCATCTATCTCGAGAGTGCCCAGCAAAAATCGCACAGGGCGAGCGGGCTGGGGCACACGCACACCTTCCCCCGTCCAACGTCTGGGGAAAAGGAAACAGAGGAAAGGGGAGACGAGGGAGTTCTATGCCCCCCCCCCCCCCGCATGACATCACAAGCAGTAGCCGAGGAAGTAGTGACGACAGACGTGACAGAGCAGGCACTGGGACCTCCATTGGTACCCCCGACCTCACCCCCGCAGCACTAGGGAGAGGATCAGGGGGCAGCAGCATGGTAGCTGAGGTCATTGGCCCGTGCCCTATATCTCATAATGGCCGTCTGGGAATGTTAGCAGTTAGGATCGACCTGCAAGATAAATTCATCCGAGCGCTGATTGACACAGGAGCCAGTGTTTCATTGATTGAAAAAAAGTTCTCCTCAAATCCACTACAGACAGCCACATCCATTGTTCTTGACATGCCAGGAGGAAATAAACTACACATAAACCATACAATAATTGTCAAATTCTAGGTGGGGTCTGTGAAGTTTACACATGATTTTTTTGTCTTGCCCACCTTGGGAATTCCAGGAATCGAAGCTATCTTAGGAATAGACTTTATCTCTAATAATCAAATTTGCATTTTTTGGGGAAAAGATACAATATCAGTAAAAGCAGGAGGGTACATTTTGCCGATAGAAAGTCAAGAGACAGTAAGTGCGTGTGTTAGCTCAGAGAGACATTTAAGTAGGGTAACAGCTGTAACTGAGAGAGGAGAAGTGTTGTCCCCCCAGACCCTTACGAGCATATCTGTGACCCTGTGTCGCCCTCTTGTGGAAGGAACCAAGGTAGTTGTTAAATCCCAAGACAATTGGGCCCATGTGATATTAGAGGGCTTGACAAAAATTAAAGAGAACAGAGCTGATATAACGATAGTTGATTTGTCAAATAAAAGAGTTGTTTTAGGAAGTGATTCTGTGTGTGAATTAGAGTTATGTAAAATTACTTATAATGGGATGATGGGAGCCACAACTCCAGCCCGCACAGACGAACGCACTCAGAATTTGATTATGCAAGCGCAAAAATTATGTCCGTCAGAATATCAGCCAGTAGTTAATGACATTGTCAATAATTATTCCGATGTAATGGCAGTTGAAGATGAGCCACCCAGGAGGATTGATCGAATTCCCTTTAGCATTGAAACTGGGCAGGCGGAGCCGATCAGGTCAAGGCCTTATCAGGTACCCATTCATTTCCAGGGACAGATAGAAAGGGAAATTAATAAATTAAGGGAACACGGGATAATTGAGGAGAGCGAATCCCCGTGGGCTTCTCCAATTGTAGCTGTTAGGAAAAAGGATGGCTCGGTAAGACTGTGTGTGGATTATAGGAAGTTAAATGCAGTCACTAAGGATAATGCATTTCAATTGCCCTCCATCGAAGAAATACTTGTGAAAGTACGGGATAGCAAATATTTTACAACTGTTGATTTAAAATCTAGATGCTATCAAATGGCCATTCAGGAAGACAGTAAATGTAAAACGGCATTTATAGATAACGATCAATTATTTCAGTTTAATTTTCTTCCTTTCGGTGTTAAAAATGCTTGAAGTCATTTTTCTAGAGTGATGATGGCAGTTTTGTCGCCCTTAATCGGCCATAATGTTCTTGTTTATTTAGATAATATCATAATTACAGGGAAAACGGCCGAAGAACATAATAATAATATTCGTAAAGTTTTAGAAGCCTTGCGACGTAATGGTAGGAAAATAAATTTGTCAAAGTGCAAATTTTTCTGTAAACAGGTCGAATTTTTAGGTCACATAATAACCCCAGAAAGTATCCAACCCTGCCCCAGTAAAGTAGCGGCTATTAGAGATTCCCCCAGGTCACGTAATTCTAAGGAAGTAGCTAGGTTCCTAGGGCTTGCTGGTTATTAGCGTAAATTCATAAGGGGTTTTGGAGAGATAGCGAGACCCTTAGATGCTTTAAAGAAACAAAAAGTGATAAATTGGGGAGGGGAAGAAGAAAGGGCCTTTAACCTTTTGAAAGCTGCCTTACCTAGCAATGAATTACTCGCATATCCTAGAATTGACTGCCCATTTTTAGTGACAACAGATGCGAGTAGCGTAGCTATTGGTGGCGTAGTTTTTCAATGAGATAATAAAGGCAGAGAGCGACCCATTTGTTTTGCTTCCCGGGCGTTAAAAGGGGCAGAAAAGAATTATAGTACATTCGATCGAGAGTCTTTGGCTACAGAGGCATCAG
This sequence comes from Palaemon carinicauda, assembly GCF_036898095.1. Lineage (NCBI taxonomy): Eukaryota > Metazoa > Arthropoda > Malacostraca > Decapoda > Palaemonidae > Palaemon > Palaemon carinicauda. Next base: position 109,640,606 of record NC_090733.1, read on the forward strand.
TTCTTTTTATTTGGTCAGTCAATTGAGTTGCAAAGCGATCATCGCCCCTCACGTGATTTGTATTACAAAAAAAATTTGACCTCTTGTCAAGCAAGATGGATTGAGAGATTGTTAGAGTTTAATATGAAGGGTTTTCACCACATAGAAGGTAAAGCTAACAAGGTAGCTGATACTCTCTCTAGAGGTGCAGTAATAGGAGTAACAACTAGGGCACAAAAGAGGAACGAAGAACGTAACCAAAATATTGAAGATCCCCATCAAAATAGAGAGAATAGAGAACGGGATGAAAATTCTCCCGATGAGCATTCAGAAAACGGGTGAGAGAGAGAGAGGGAGAGAGAGAGAGAGATACCAACGGCGAAGGGGAATATATGTGGGTGACCGAGGACATGACCAGGAGTGTCCAGAATGAATGCCCTGATGATGCAGGTTTGATTGACTTGGGAGTTTGGGACATAAAAGAAGTCCAAGAGGGACAGAAAAAAGAGGAATGGATGAAAAGAGTGCGAGCAGTAATTAAAGGGGTATTGGAGAGTTATCCGTCATTTCTGAATGTGCCTTGTGAGAAATATTTTATTGAAAATAATGTCTTATATTGTGCTTACAAGAAGAGGGGAGGGGAATTTTGTACATGGGTAGTTCCTCCTCCCTCTTTAATTAAACGAGCCATCCACATTGTACATGCAAGTCCGTATGATAGAACATTAAGGAGAGCACGTGAATCCTTCTTTTGGTTGAAGGATAAAAATACCGTACCGGAAGCCAGAAAGTGGCCTGGAATTCCTATTAAATTTTATAGAGTGTATATGGATGTAGTAGCACTATTTCCTACTGGGTTATCACAACATAAGTATATATGAGTATTTGTTGATGCATTTACTCGGTACACTCATACTTACGCAATGTGGGATAAATCTGCAAATTCATTAGCCCAGGCGCTGTGCTCTTTCATTACTAGGTTTGGTTGCCCGAAAATTTTGATAAGTGATGATGGTCTTGAGTTTATAAATAAGGTGGTTAAATCGGTCACGGACTTGATGAAAATTGAACACTTTTCAGTGACTGCATATAGGCCTTCAGCAAATGGCTTAGTAGAATAACAAAATAGGGAAGTAGTGCGAATTTTACGTTACTTAGTGGCTGATGACCCCCTTCATTGGCACGCCATGCTTCCTACAGCTGAGCTAGCTTTGAACATTGCATATAATACTTTGCTCAGGGACACACCTTTCTTTTTAGTGTATGGACAGGATCCTGTGTTACCATATACAGTACTCAATATTTCGCAACAATTGCCAAATTATTCAACTGAGCAATACTGTGTATATTTATTAAATCTATTGAAGAGAGTTATGAACACCACTGAAGGGTTTTTGAAAAGAGCTAATGAAAATTACAGCGCTAAGTTTGATGGTCGGTTCAAAACCACATCGGTTAAAGTATTTGAGGGCGATCGTGTGTATTTGAAACGATTGCAACCTAGGAAACACAATCTAGAGCCAGCATATTTGGATCCGTACCGAGTAAAGATGGTTAAGTCTAACACAGTTGTGATACAAAGCATTGTTAATGGAGCAGTGTCTGATCATCATCAGGCACACATACATGTGGTACCTGAAGAGGTAGTTTTCAAAAGTGTTCCTCCTTACCCCTGCATACGTGACATCCCTCGAGTTGATGAGTAGATTTTTTTTTTCCTTAGCTGTTGTTGTTATTTGAACAGACCTCATTTCTTTTTTTTGATGTGTTTTAAATAAACTTGATGGTTACAATGAGTTCTTTTATGATTATGCTAAATTTATACGTAAAATGTTGTGGTAATTTAGCTGAGTGTGGAAATACGTATAACATTGCTGAGTGAACCTATAAATAGGTCAAGTGAGATCCGTCAGGTGGATGCTGTATTATTCATGTATTTATATGATTCCTGGTTGCTGGGGCCGGGGCGGTTCCCGAATGGCAAGTGGCTGCGGGATTAAAGTTCAGCCTTGAGGATAAGCAGTGTTAGAGAATGTGTAAATGTGAATACCTTATACTTAATGTTATAAGAGAAAGGTGGGAAGGTGAATGATTTTCTCGGGAAAACGGCTAGTGGCCACCAGTTGAAAGTTGCATGTGCAAGTGTTGTGGTGATTTAGATAAATGGTGAAACGGTGGTGGTGAGTTGTGTTGCGAAATTGTGCCGTAAACCCAGACAAGTAAAATCGAGGGATGAAGGAATATCTATTCCTACTCCTATCCCGCCCAAGAAGCCCGTATTGCCCGCAACCAGAGAGAGGTTATTGATGAGGTTATGTAGACTTAATGTTATGATTTTTTTTTTTCACTTTGGGTATTCTGTGTTTTGGTTGCCTGAGGTCTTAAGAAGAAATGAGTGGAATTATTTTGTTTTGTACATTTTTACCTGCAATATTTCATTTTTTTTTTTTTGTGGAAGATATGTTATTTATTGGGTGATTTTTATATATATATATATTTTATGTTGTATTTCTGTTTAGTATATGCCGTACCTATTCCGGGTTGGAGTGTCCTCCATATATCATAGACTAGTGAGGGCGAGTGCGCACCTCCTCCCGGAGTGAGGAGCTTGGGGGGGGGGGGAGTAATGTCCTAATTCATGTATATATGTGTGTGTTTTACATCAAGGTAAATGAACTCAATAATCATAAGTATTCCACAAAAACCTATGTGTCAGCATGTTTTGCAATGGTTGCATTTTGGTAACGAAGGGAGTAATTAGTTGCCGGTGAGCTCTCGAGTTGACAAGTCCCTCACCTGAGAGGGTAGTTGTGTATAGTGTACTTACGAACTAACCTTTTGTAATAAATGAAGAAAACCCATAAGCTGACGTCTCATTATCCGTCTGCACGGGTCATATATATATATATATATATATATATATATATATATATATATATATATATATATATATATATTCTCTTTGTTTAATGATATGTATCTGAATACGCATATGTATGTTTGTGCGTGTAATTTCATAAAGATTTTCAAAACCCATCAAACTTTTTTTCTTGGTCCCAAGACATACCTATAAGTATCATATAATGGCAATAATATAATAGAATAAAATATCAAACGTTAACATAATTGCCTATTAAAAGGGGTTATGCAAGTCTTAATTTCTCAACTGGTCGTAAAAGGTTGAATTTTTATTCTATAATCATAAAAGATTTGCTCTATTCCTTCATTGCCTTCCTATTAGAGAGAGAGAGAGAGAGAGAGAGAGAGAGAGAGAGAGAGAGAGAGAGAGAGAGAGAGAAATTGCAAACTGTATTAAAGAATTCAAAGAAATTTGCCAAACTTGTGTTTTGATAAACTATCATCCAACCTCGCCTTGCTAATCAAACATAAACATTCGAATAACATCTATTGTTGCGAAATTGCGTCCTTCAAGAATAAAGGAAACTTCTGATATTATTCCAAAGAACTTCAATAGAATCTTCCCCCTCTTCACGTGAATTATAACAAGGCTATTTTTTTTATAACATCCCTGTCCCTGTAATATTCCTTTTCCTGACAGAAGTTCTTGCCCTCCGGACTTGGATTTATAAGTTATGAGTAAGAAGTCCCATATTGCCCTTGGTGGATTTGGATATGTATAATTTATGATCAAATAACCAGCAATAAATGTAAAAGGAAGAATAACAAAACTGAGCACGAACTGCGAACTGAGAGAGAAAACTTAATATCATATGATATGGATATGAAATTTTATCTTAAACCTTGAAAGTTGCAGCAGCTTTGTTAATGGCTTTATGATTTCTGGATGTTACTCTCTCTCTCTCTCTCTCTCTCTCTCTCTCTCTCTCTCTCTCTCTCTCTCTCTCTCTCTCTATATATATATATATATATATATATATGTATATATATATATATATATATATATATATATGTATATATATATATATGTATATATATATATATGTATATATATATATATATATATGTATATATATACTGCATATATATATATATATATATATATATATATATACAATCTGTGTATAAACAACAACCGCGAATGCAGCCGTGTTGGTAGTCCATTGCAGTACAGAGGCCTCAGACATGTTCTTATTTATGTATGGGTTTGGCCAGTTTTCCTCACCACGCTGCCCAACTGCAGATTGGTGATGGTGTGAGATATTTGTCTCATTCATTGCTCAGAGCCAATCCACCTTGCATGAGCGGCCCTGACTAGTACAGCTTTTCTAGTTATAGCGATACGCAAACACTTTCACCACTTTACATTCCTACCCAGGAAGGATATATACATATACAGTATATATATATATATATATATATATATATATATATACATATATATGTGTGTGTGTGTGTGTGTTTGTTTGGATGTAAAACTGCCTGTAATAATGATTCGTATGACTTTTCCATGCCGAACAACGCTTTTCATTACAAATCTCGAAGGTGCTGAATGTAAAGACAAAATCTTTCGTAAAATATTTCAGTTTGATCTCTTTGCCTGGAACTGTTTAGGTCATTAGATTATTGCTTTCATCAGGGATACATTGAAAGAGAAAAATACACCTCAGTATCCGGGATATCGCTCTGAAATTTTTAAATAAAATCACATAATCTGTGGAGAAAATGAAATATTATGGCTTAAATTATTTTTTTTTTTTTTTACGAGTACTGGTATAAACACACACGGAAGGCACTAGAAGAGTTGGAAGACCCAAGCCTATATGGCTGAGGACTATGAAGAGCGAAGTTGGAGATGATGAATGGAGAAGTATTGAATTAAAAGCTCAAGTAGAGACGACTGGCGAAATCTATAGTAAACAGGGGGATAGGATAGGTGGGGGAGGGTAGGGAGGGAATTAGGATTGTAATGACTGGAGGGAATAGTGTTAAAGTGAAGTACAGTGGTAGGTGAAAAGATTGCGGCTGACTCAATAGCTCTTTGTTGTTGGTTATTTGTTGTGACATCATGTCTCGTGGACTTCCAGGAGGTGAGTCCTCTTGCCAGCCCCCGAGGGACTTGTGTCATCATGATTATTCCTTTTCTAGGGCATGATTATCTATTTATGTCTTGTCTACTTTTATTTTATTGGTTTATTTAAATACTCCTGATCTGGTTCATTCTGAGCTATGAATGGAGCTATCCTTTTCCACCAGGCATGGTCGTTTTGTGTGTCTGTTATTTCCTCACTTGTTGTTGCAAGTTTTGGGTAAATGTTTTTGAATCTTTAATAGGCTTTTGTGGCTCTTCTGTGGTATCTGACTTTTACTAGTTCGAGATTGTATATGTTATGGAGTGCTTCGTTGTTTTCATTTGTGTTATTATTATTATTATTATTATTATTATTATTATTATTATTATTATTATTTAGGCCATGTATGATTCTTATGTTTCCATTTTGGAATTTTTATAGGGATTTCATCTTTGATTGAGCCCTTGTGCATGCTGGTGCTATTGTATATTCGAATGGAGGTCTTATCAGGCTTTTGTACAGGTTTATTCTTATGTTTTTATCCAATAGTTTGAAACGTTTTATTGCTCCTTTTCTGTGTTTTGTCAGTTGGAGTTTCTGTTTGATATGGCAGCTTATGCCAGTTCTTTCGATAGAGAGACTAAGGATTTCAACTTGGTTGTTAAATAGAATATTTATGTTTACTGTTTTAGGTACTCGTTTATTTTTTTATTCTGATAAGAGTTGAAATTTTTTGCTGTTTATTTTTATTTTCCACTTATTTTCATAATCCTTTTTTTTTTATTTATCTTTTTGTTTTTATTTTTTTAAAAATCTTTTAAAATTTGTAGGATGCATTATTACTTATGTTATGTCATCTGCGTAGGCATAATTCATGGCAAATTTGTGGGTGACTGGCATATCTACTGTGTAAATTATAAAACGTGTTGGGGATAGTATGCCGGCCCCCACCCCCGTGGTACCCCACGTTTTATATCTATTGTTCCTCCCAGTTTCCAATTTCTGCTACGTATTCTGACAGTTCGGTCTTTTATGTAGCTTGAGAGGAGTTTTTCCATTATTATTGGTAGTTCAGTTGGAGTATTTTATATTTGAAGCCGCCATGCCATACTTTGTCGAATGTCTTTGAGATATCTTTCCAGATGACATTGCATTGGTGTTTTTAATCTAGTTGGTTCATGGCTATCGTTTCGTAAATTGCCATGAGGACAGTTTCAGTGCTTCTCCTTGTTCTGAAACCATGTTGGTGTTTGTAATAATTGTTGTTTTCTAGGAATCTCCTTAGTCTTGTGTTTATGATTTTCCCAAACGCTTTTCCGGGAACTTCCAGCAGAGTGATTGGCTTTCTGTTTGCTGGCAGTTTTGAGTCTTTCCATGGTTTGGGGGCAAGTATGCGAATTCCTTCTTTGTTGGGTTTTGGGTAATATCCCATCGAGAGTGTAAGGTTTAATATTTGTTGGAGTCTTCTCCATGCCACCATTGGGAGTTTTAATAGCATTAGCTTGTTTATGCCACTTTTACCTGGTGCCTTGTGTTTAAAAGCTTTCACCGCTTTTATTATCTCGTGTATTTTAATGTCTGTTATTAAGTAGTTGTCCTCGTCCAGTCTTTGCAGATCAGGATCTTGATAAGGGGTTGTTCGTTCCTTATTTGCTTGTAAGAAGTTGAGGACTTCTGTTTCTATGTCTGTCTAAATTTGCATTTTTTTTTTGTAATTTCGAATGTACTTGCCCATGTTTCGGTTAGTGATTGAATTTGATCTTCGATATCTACGTTATCACCATTACTGTTAATTAAGTATGGTGTTTCTATTTTTTGTTTTCCGGGTAATATTTGTAGTTTTTCCCAGAATTTTTCTGGGTGGCAAAATTTAACCGAGGCCAATTGCGTCGGTAGGCGTTGCAGATGATGATATAAATATCGAACATTGGTATGCTCACTTCCTACCGGAATGTTTATAAAATCCGTCTTTTGATTTTGTTTGCTTATGTTTTTTTTTTTTCAGATAGAACATTTCTTGATTCATAAACGTAATCCTCTAAAATTTTATATACCTTTTTGGCAATATCACTCTCATGAAAATAAAAGGTTTTTATATACCATGATGTCAACGAGCCTTTGTAGTCCCGCTGGATTTAAATCGTTGATTGAATATCTTGTAACGACACAAACAGATTATTGTGTGGGGATGGGTGTCGGGTGCTTGTTTTTGACTCCAAAGAAATTAAAAGAGCGAAGGTCATATATGGTTTTTCAATTACCGTCTGTCTGGAAAACTTTCCAGATATAAATTGGAACTCAATCTCCGTTAAGTAAACAATATGACATTCATGAAAATACAATTATTTTTCCGAATGTAAACATAGATTTGATTGACTGGAATCGGTTCGTCTGTTTGACGTCTCTGAAGGGTACCTTTTAATCCCTACGGAAGTTGGATATTTTTATTTTCTTTTCCCCTTTGGAATGAGATTTGTTGCTGAAGTTTGGTGTGCATGATATTTCTATCCATTAGTTTAACATGTTTTTTTTTTCCTTTTTGGGTTTGAGATCAGATATATATATATATATATATATATATATATATATATATATATATATATATATATAATGTGTGTGTGTTTGTGTATGCATGTATGTATGTGAATATATATGTATGAATTTTAGAAAAAAATGTATTGCAATGTGGAATCATAATTCTGAAGGTTAATAACCTTATTAGATAGACTTTTGATACAGTGTTGTGTTCACACGAAGCATTGCTTATCTATTTGGGAAAAATTATAGGTTTCGTTTGGAATGATACGAGAGTAATTAGATAAATCTAAGTATTTAGACATTTGGTTTTCAAGGCAATTATCTCTCCTTGTAATTCTAGCGTTGATTGACACAATGAGAAGTAATTGACTGGTAAAGACGTCTGGCTTTATAACACGAAGGACCATTAATTTCATTCGACCTGTAATGATGAATTGATTTTTCCTTTTTATTTCTGATTAGTGAAGCTCCTAATCATGTTACAATTCTATTGGATCGGCCAATCAGGAGCAAGATAAAAAATTCAGTGACATCGGATGGTAAAATTTACCGTCAACTGTAAAAATACTAAATTAATTGTCAAATATTTCAGTTTTCTATTATCCGTCTCTCTCTCTCTCTCTCTCTCTCTCTCTCTCTCTCTCTCTCTCTCTCTCTCTCTCACTCTCTCTCTCTCCTGTGATGATTAAGTACATTGATTGCCTGCTCATAATATAAAAAAGACCTTAGCTATCATATATTTTACATAATTATCTATATCTATCCAGGGAAAGTCTAAAAACTAAATAAAACTATTGAAGCATTATTATATATTACACTAGAACTCAAAGAATACTTAATCATCATTAGAATCCGTAGTGTAGGTGCTCTTAAGAAAATTAACTTTGTTATATTCTAACGAATAAGCTTAATATTAAAACCTAGTTTAGTTAAGAAGCTCTCGTAATAAACGTTCCTATTGCTTTATAAATTATTTACCAAAAAAATAAAAAAAGACAATGAAGAAAATTATCAAACGCTCCATTACAGACCACCCCATCGAGAAACAAGTAAAAATATAATCGAGCAATTTCCAAAGTAAAGATACGAAAAGTGCTAAGGTGAACATCAAAGAAGTTCTTTGGAAATTTAGTGGGATTCAAACTTAATTGAAATCTTAAAACATTTATTGCATGAAATGTTTTTCCCCTGCAAATTGTAAAACGATCCAAGCCCCAGGCGTGGATGTAATGTTATGCGTAGGAAGTTCCATATATTATCGAAGGGTGGAAATGCAGTATTTATCTTCAAATAACATGTAAGATGTAGAAGAGGTATGAAAGATAAAAAGATTAGAAATGGAGCGAAGAGGGAAATACTGATATCTAGATTTGACATTTGATTTTAAAGAAGATTTAGGCGGAAAATGGAATAATATGCATTGCAATATTTTGCGACAGAGCTTCAAGATGAAAGGTTTAGAATTTCTTATGGCACTGGATTACTAATATCTCTCTCTCTCTCTCTCTCTCTCTCTCTCTCTCTCTCTCTCTCTCTCTCTCTCTCTCTCTCTCTCTGTAGACATATAGGCTACTCATATATTTGATATGCTGACATTTATAATTAATAAGCGCGAAGATACATACAGTATTGTAAATTTACGAAAAACTACAGAATTGTGGATTGACAACCAGTTCATAAAATGTCGACAAGTTGTCGGCTGTAACTTGTTATAAAAGCTTAAGTCACTACAAAAGTAAGAAAATGAAAATGATATCAAGCTTTAACTTCCCTTCCCTAAAATATTAAAGCTTAAAGCGAATCCAAGTTACCTTTAACGAGATTTTCTTCTTCAATATTACCAACATATAAGGTTATATATTACAAACAGTTTACATATCAAAGATTACAATTACGGCTTCCGGATAAAGATTTGCAAATGCAAAACTTAATAAACTTCTCAACTAATAATGAACGAAAATCGAAGCTTGAAATAATTTCCTTTGACTCTGAAAAGGAAAAGGAATATGAAGAAGCAGCTGTTTTCAATAAGGCAATCAATGACTTTAATCAAACAGAATCTTATATGATGACTTGTTCACATCAGCAAATCAGAGTTTGATGGTCTTTCCTTTACTATAATCTTCTTTGGTTAGACTACTAGAAAATCTACCAATTTCCAGGGATTTACATTCATACTAGAATATTTAACGTAATGGAATATGCTGTAAGGAATTGCGAACATAGGCGAAGATTTATATATACTATCGATATTTTTTAATAGAATCACGATCATGGGATCAAAGTTATATAAAACGTAAATCTCTTTTCTTTTTTTTTGTCTTTTCTGGGGAAAGAATCACGATCATGGGATCAGAGTTATACATACTGTAGATCTCACTTTTTTTCATCGCTTGAGGTACTGGAAGGAATACCAATTTCGAGTAAGGTTTATTTATATGTAATGGATTTCGTTTGAAAAGCAATAACCATTGACACCGTTTATTGGACATTGGCCATCTGGGCGCGATTTGGACGACGAGATAACTAAAGGTACTTGAAAGCGGTATTACGTTCCCGGAAATGAGATATGCTTACCAATATATACTTATTCATATATATATATATATATATATATATATATATACATACATAAAAGCACATACACACACAATTACGCACACACACACACACACACACACACACATATATATATATATATATATATATATATATATGGAATTGTGTGTGTATGATGTATTGCTATAATATATGTAGATTAATCAGCTTATTTCATATATACAAACATATGTGTATATATATGTATATATACATATATATATATATATATATATATATATATATATATATATATATATATATGTATATATATGTATATTATATATATATATATATATATATATATATGTATATATATGTATATTATATATATATATATATATATATATATATATATATACATAGGTAGATGGAGAAAGCTGACCAGAAACATTGACCCCACATAGAAGTGGGAAAAGATGTAGAAAAAGAAGATATATATATATATATATATATATACATATATATATATATATATATATATGTATATATAAGTATACATATATACATATATATGTGAATGCCTATATAAATATATGTAGAAATATTTACACTTATTTTCTCCTAGAAAAGCTGCTCACCATGACTAAAGTCTCTCCTACCCAAACTAAATGTGACTTATCCACTAAACAATTACATTGTAGTAGTTAACCCCTTGAGAGAAGCAAATTGTTTGGTTTCAAAGTGTTGTAAGGGGTTTAAAAGGGAGGAGAATTTGTAAAGAATATGCCAGACAATGCAATATACGAAAAATCAGTTGTAAACAGAGAGGGATCCACTGTTGTACTATCTGGCCAGTCAAAGGACTCCTCTCCTTAGCGGCAGCATCCTAATGGGTGGCTGGTGCCTTGGCTAACCTACTATAATATGGGAGATTAAGTTTGGAATAATATTGTTATATAAGTGAATTTTCAACCTTTACTGTACAATGGGTTATTGTGTGTTCTATATGGTGTTGAATAATTATGAATACTTTCGTGCATTTCGTTGTATACGTATTACTTTCATATTTTCTCGCAAGGTTGAGATTAATAAGTTTTCCCAGTTATTTGAGGAAATTTGGAATGATTGGGAATCTATACTCTATTTTCTTAATGGGGTGCATTTGCACCGACTCGCAGCGGTACCCTTTTAGCTCGGAAATGTTTCCTAGTCGCAGATTAGTTAAGAATTATCTTGTCCAACCATTCAGCGATCAGGAAACGTTTCCGAGCTAAAAGGGCACCCCTGCGAGTCGGTACAAATCTGCCTCACTAAAAACAATTGACTATAGAATCTCATTAAGGGTGCAGTAATTTTTCCCAATTATTAGTATTTGCTTGTTTTTCTGTTACTAAACCTATCCGCGAAGGACATATGTGTATGTAATATATATATATATATATATATATATATATATATATATATATATATATATATATATATATATATATACATACACATACACATGCACACACACACACACACATATATATATATATATATATATATATATATAATATATACACATACACACGCACACACACACACACACATATATATATATATATATATATATATATATATATATATATATATATAGAACTTCAAAAGTTCGAAGTTGGAGCAAATCTTTTTATGTTGACCAGGCTGACATGAGTCTTTTTATAGTTTATATGACATATCTGTTTTTGACGTCGTTAATAGTTTATATAGGACATATCTGTTTTGACGTTGTTACTGTTTTTAGAATGATATATTGTTAATTTATTCTCATCATTTATTTATATCCTTATTTCCTTTCCTCATTGGGCTATTTTTCCCTGTTGGAGCCCTTGGGCTTGTAGCATCTTGCTTTTCCAACTAGAGTTGTAGCTTGGCTAGTAATAATAATAATAATAATAATAATAATATATATGTATATATATATATATATATATATATATATACACACTAATTGAACTCGAGACGGATATTGTTTATGAGATCAGCATTGTCCCTTATTGATGTCGCTTACTAACACACGCAGTTCACTGTTATGTTCCCACATTTATCATCATATTTAAGAAGACTATATTATAGCTGTGTCTTTTCAATTTTAGATATTATAACGGAATTTGGCAGGAACAGATAAACTGTTTCCCATCAATCCATGAAATTTTCATTTGGATTTGCGGATTATTCTAGGAACAATTTACTCAACCTCCAAAAATAAACATTCAACCCATACCGAAAAAAAATGTATGGACAAAGTATATATCCATCCGAAAAATCCCCGAAAATTCATTTAGATATGTAAAGTATTCTGCAAGTGATTTACGGCACCGCCGAAAATCGGCCTCCCGCAGATATCGAAAAATGGCTACTGTGACTTTCCTTTAGCAAGTATCAGTGCGAAAATTGGTATTAATTTAGTGCACATCATACCCATCAAAACTGTGAAAAGAATTTGCTTGTCTGTAAAACCTAGGAGTAATTTGTGGCTTCTCAATGATTTTTTAGATAGAAATTGTCACTTATGAACAAAAGTGACGGCCAGGGCATGCCTATAGCAGGTATGAAAATGAAAACTAGCAAAATAAAAGCTTATTCATTTCTAAATAATCCCTTAAAATTTCATTTGAATATATTTTTTAGTATAGGAGTTATTGACTCCACCGCTGAAAATATCAGCTGCTTCCCCCCCCCCTCCAAAAAAAAAAAAAAAAACTTGCTCCTAAATCTACGGTTAGGGAATGACTGGCCTACGGGTGGGTGAAATATCTTCAAAATGATTTTGACATTTCGTGACAATAAATGTATGTATGTATTTGTATATATATATATATATATATATATATATATATATATTTATTATGAGTTAACGTAAAATCATGTTAATTTCCTGCTTATAAAGATTTACTGTTTTACCATTATGGCAATATCGCTTACTACTTCACTTGCTTTAGATATTTGTATAGTTTTTCCCATAAGCAGAGAGCGAGATGACAATTCAAATAGAAATTCTCTCAAGCAGAGAGCTGTTTTAGTTTCCCTTACTTTCAGTATTGGTTGAATTCTGTTAAATTTCTTAAGGTACGTTTTCACTACATTCCCGGCGGTCCCGGCAACCCCGTTTGGGGCCACCGTGAACAAAACGGGATGGGCGCGAAAAAACGTTATACAACTCTGTGGAACGGGATTGGCAAACGTGACAGGCCCTGACTGTATATATATAGAGAGAGAGATAGAGAGAGATAGATAGATAGATAGATAGATATAGATAGATAGATACATAGGTGTGCAGACCAAAGTCCTTTGACATGTCCTTAGTCATGCCTGGGGTTTGACCATTTTTCATCACCACACTCACCACTGCGGATTGGTTATGCTATGACACTTTATTCTGATAGCTCATAACAAACCAACCAAGTATGGGTGGCCTGACTAGTACAGCTCTGCTGATTGTAGCAATATATAAACCCTATCATGATGTTTAGGTATCCCTCTGACTAGTACAGCTCTGCTGATTGTAGCAATATATAAACCCTATCATGATGTTTAGGTATCCCTCAGCAGCAGCAACCCCCCCCCCCCGTTATACTCAACCCCCCCCCCCCGTTATACTCAACCCCCCCGTTATACTCAAACACCCCCCCCCCCCCCGTTATACTCAACCCCCGCCCTATCGCCAACTGGATAAAGCATTGTCGTTCATTAAACCAATTTACCATTAACATTCTTACCTATGTCAATGCCATTCCTAAACACGAATCCTTGCGAACATAATGTTAACGTTGATCCAGGAATTGAGAACAAGAAATAATAAAATAAAAATTGTACGCTACGTTTCTTTACAGGTCTCCCTTTGTTTTGTGTGTCTACTCGAATACCTTGATGTTCAGCAAATAAAAAATGCAAGTATGAAATATTCAAAGTAAAAAAAAACTCCTTAAGTAAACTCATCACTTTTAGGAATACTTCTTACAATGATCCGAATTGAATGTAATGTCCTTTCGGGGAATTCATTACAGATGTAAACGAATTTAATGTATTTATTAATATTGTATGCTGTCAGAGGTTCCACACCCCAATCCGTATGTTATGGGTAGGGTAATGTATCATTTAGATTCATATAAGTAGCGAGATGTTAAAGAGGTGCAGGAGAAGAGATGAATAGAGACACGGGAAACTCAATGGAAATATTTGTTCTAATTAGGACTTTGGAATAATGTTGATTGCAAGATTTTACTTCAGATTTAAAAGGATTGATTTTTGATAATGTGTCTACTTAGGTGTATTTTTTTTTATGCGAGGATAAATTTTTAAGAGTACTTTTGATTATATACATAGTTTAGATAAATTTTAGTGGATGACCCTGTAATCCATTATATGAAGAATTTGTTAAACACTTATATTTCATATTCGTCATTAATCGTATATTCCTAAAAAGTGACTAAAATTACTTAGATAACTCTCTGAATATCTTTATACGTTCTAAATGGATAATGTGTCGTAAATTTGATTAAATCTGAATTGTTCCCCTGAGAATCATTTCTAGATTAGATATATCAACCAAACTTAATCGGAAGGAAATCATTGTTATAACGAGGGTAACCAATCTTCCAATTGATCGAGGAGCTATTGACAACAACAAACAAATAAAACAGTCAGAACGTTCCATTATATTCCGTCTTTTGTTTTCGGTAATTATTCCTCGTTTTCACACTGGTAGGTAGAGACAAACACTCAAAGGAAATCTGCAATGTGTAGTAATGAAAAGTGCTTAAATAACCCCCTTTGAATTGTGGGTTTCTTGACATAGGAGGTGGATTCTTGTTCCAGTTTCGGTCCCTTCAGGAACTTCTCAAGGTGTGTGCCAATCAGCTTGGTGACAGCTTCTTGAGCAATATCATTTTCAATAAGTAAAAGCAGGTCCTGACTCTCCTCATGGAAAGCAGTTGTGGTCCAGCACATGTGTTTGCAAGATGCTAATGGCTTTGCCTAGGATAACAGGTTCACTAAATAGTCTGATGCTTCCGACAAGACAAAGCCTATATCTTTCTGGAAAGCCAGCAAAAACCTTTTCCCCATATGTGAGCTTCCACCCCGCGGATTTCTAACAACAGTTATTGCTTTAAGTCTTGTGGACTGCTGCATCAACACCCAGCTGTTCTAGGCACAGAGTATTCAGGTGAAACATGTTTGAAAGTAAAAAACTGCAGTAACCTTGACAGATCACTTGGTCTCAATTAGAGATGTCGGTAGGCCACGGCACCAGCCACCCGTTGAGATACTACTGTTAGAGAGTTATTAGGTCCTTTGACTGGCCAGAAATTATCATATTGGATCCCTCTCTAGTTACAGCTCATTTGTCCTTTGCCTACAGATACACCGAATAGTTTGTCCTGTTCTTTACACATTCCCCTCTTTCCTCATATACTTGACAATACTAACCTAACCAAACAATTCTTGACTCGAGGGGTTAACTACTACTTTGTAATTTTTCAGTGGCTACTTTTAACTTGGTGAGAGTAGAAGAAACTCCTTAGCTATGTTAAGCAGCTTTTATTAGGATGGCAATCCAAAATCACACCATTGCTCTCTAGTCACAAAGCCTGTTAAAGATTCAAAAACATTTACCCAGAAATTGTAATAACAAGTGAGGAAATAACAGATACACATAACGAGCATTTCTGGTGAAAAGGGATAGCTCCTTTTATAGCTCAGGATGAACCAAATGCGGAATATTAAAATAAACCAATAAAAGAAAAGTAGACAAACAAATGAGTAAACAAGTCCCAGAACAGGAATAACCATGAAAACACAAGTCCCTCGGAAGCTGACAAGAGAACTCACTTCCTGGAAGTCCACAAGGCACGATGTTACAGCAAAAAACCAACAACAAAGAGCTACTGGGTCTGCCCCAATCGTTTCACCTCCCACTGTACTTCACTTTAACACCATTCCCTCCAATCCATACAATCCTAACTCCCCCCCCCCCCCCTCGTCTCCCCCACCTATCCTATCCCCCTATACTGTAGCTGTGTCCTGTAGATTTTGCCAGTCGTCTCTGT
>NC_090733.1:109659246-109661746 GCF_036898095.1 Palaemon carinicauda
AGAGAGAGAGAGAGAGAGAGAGAGAGAGAGAGAGAGAGAGAGAGAGAGAGAGAGAGAGAGAGAATCTCAATACCATAAACAAACTGGTGAACTTACTAGTTTGGAAATTTAGGATAGGATATACCTCATTGGTTGGTTGCTTACAGGGACAGACCGGGGTCGTTGGTTCTTGCCGCTTGGTAGATCATAAATGTGAAGATTTTATAAGATATAACGTTAAAATCTATTTAAGAACACTAGTGAAGCATCAATGACTGCAATGATTTAATCAATATATCCGTATTTTCAGCTTTTTTTTTTTGTTTATCCCACCAAAAGTATTCCACATCTCGCACATCATTTGGTTGTAAATCAAACACTTTTGTCCCAGGTAATAATAGGGTTTAGTACACCTCGGGTAAAGGGGGTTAGGTTGGGAGCTAGAACTTATGGCAACTTGGAAGGGACAAAATATATTATTCTGGGTTTGTTCACATATGATAGAAATTGCTAAGTCTTTTGAATTTCTCAAGACCATAAAGTATTTAACACAATCTTCCTTATTTAATGACCAGTTGGGTCACCAATCCGCAGTAACCAGCGTAGTGCTGAAAATGCCCAAACCCCAGACATGACTAAGGAAATTTCTGAGATCTTTGTTTTGCATTAAGTTGCATTTGTTGTTGCTAAGGGTCAGCTCATTAAATAAAACTTGGCTTTGACTTTTGAGAGAGAGAGAGAGAGAGAGAGAGAGAGAGAGAGAGAGAGAGAGAGAGAGAGAGAGAGAGAGAGAGAGAGAGGGGGGGGGGGGGATATATAAATACTGCCACCTAATACCATGAAAAAATTGTCAAAATTTCTTGTTTTGAATTCCAATGATGAAAGTTATTCCAAAGCTTTCCTACACCATCAATAATGCCGACTGTCTAATCAAAAGATCAATATTTCCTTCTGCGTCCTCTGTCTCTGCCTTATTTCTTTTTTTCTCTCACTCCTTCCACATCTCACAGGTTATTTGATCGTAAATCATACATTTGAAACTAGGATATATAGGGCTTCCTACACCAAGGGATAAGGGCGCTGGAATCTCGGGCAACTTAGGAAGGAAATAAAATGTTATTCTGGAGAAGCCCTGCTACGAGTGATAGGAAGGGACAATTCTCTTGAGTCTCTCAAGAATATCATTAGGAAACCCACAACTCAAAGGAGGTTATTGAAGCACTTTTCATTACTACACATTGAAAACTTCCTTTGAGTGTTTGTCTCTACCTACCAGTGTGAAAACAAGGAATAATTACTGAAAACAAAGGACAGAATAAAATGGAACGTTCTGACCGTTTTATTTGTTTGTTCTTGTCAATATCTCCTCGACCACTTAGAAGATTGGTTGCCCTCGATATAACAATGATTTCCCTCCGATTAAGTTTGTTTAATATATCTAATTTAGAGATGATTCTCAGGGGAACAATGTAGATTTAATCAAATTTACGACACTTTATCCACTTATAAAGTATAAAGATATTCAGAGAGTTATCTAAGTAATTCAAGCCACTTTTTAGGAATATACGATTAATGGCGAGAATAAAATATAAGTGTTTAACACAATCTTCATATAAATGTATTACAGGGTCATCCACTAAATTTATCTAAAATATGTATATACTCAAAGAAACACTTAAAAATAACACGCCTAAGAAGACATTATTAAAAATCGATCCTTTAGAATCTGAAGTAATTTGCATTATTCCAAATTGCTAATTAGACCAAATATTTCCGTTGAGCTTCCTGTGTCTTTATTCACCTCTTCTCCTGCACCTCTTTAACATCTCTCTACTTATATGAATCTAAATGATACATTACCCTACTCATAACATACGGATTGGGGTGTGCAACCTCTGGCAGCATACAGTAATATTAATAAATACATTAAATTCGTTTACATCTGAAATGAATTCCCGAAGGGACATTACGTTCAATTCGGATCATTGTAAGAAGTATTCCTAAAAGTGATGAGTTTACTTAAGGAGCTTTTTTTACTTTGAATATTTCATACTTGCATTTTTCGAGTATTGACACACAAAACAAAGGACGATCTGTAATAAAACGTAGCGTACAATTTTTATTTTATTATTTCTTGTTCGTAATTCCTGAATCAACGGTAATATTACGTTCGTAAGGATTCCTGTTTAGGAATGGCATTGCCATAGGTAAGAATGTTAATGGTAAATTGGTTAAATAAACGACAATGCTTTATCCAGTTGGCAATAGGGCGGGGGTTGAGTATAACGGGTGGGGGGTCGGGTGCTGCTGCTGAGGGATACCTAAACATGATGAAAGGGTTTATATATCGCTATAAAGAGCAGAGCTGTACTAGTCAGGCCACCCATACTTGAATGGTTTTCTATGAGCTATCAGAATAGCGTCTCCCACCATCACCAATCCGCAGTAGCCGGTGTGGTGCTGAAAATGGTCAAACCCCAGGCATGACTAAGGACAAGTCTAAGGACTTTGTTTTATGATT
>NC_090733.1:109664246-109691746 GCF_036898095.1 Palaemon carinicauda
TCTACTTAGGCGTGTTATTTTTCTCTTTTTGTGTGAGGATAAATTTTTAAGTGTTTCTTTGAGTATATGCATAGTTTAGATAAATGTAGTGGTATGACCCTCTAATCCATTTTATGAACATTTTGTTAAACACATATTTTATTCTCGTCATTAATCGTATATTCCTAAGAAGTGGCTCGAATTACAGAGACAACTCTTTGAATATCTTTATACGTTCCAAGTGGATCACGTGTCGTAAATTTGATTAAATCTGCATTGTTTCCCTAAGAATCATTTCTAGATTAGATATATTAACCAAACAATTGACCGAGGAGATATTGACAACAACAAACAAATAAAACGGTCAGAACGTTCCATTGTATTCAGTAATTATTCCTTGTTTTCACACTGGTAGGTAGAGACAAACACTCAAAGGAAATCTACAGTGTGTAGTATTGAATAGTGCTTAAATAACCCCATTTGAATTGTGGGTTTTCAAATGATATTCTTGAGAGACTCAAGAGAATTGTCCCTTCCTATCACTCGTAGCAGAGCTTCTCCAGAATAATATTGTATTTTTTTCTAAGTTGCCCGAGATTCCAGCACCCTTTTCCCTTGGTATAGGGAGCCCTATATATCATAGTTTCAAATGTATGATTTACGATCAAATAACCTGTGAGATGTGGAAGGAGTGAGAGCAAAAAAGAAATAAGGCAGAGACAGAGGACGCAAAAGGAAATATTGATGTTTTGATTAGACAGTCGGCCTTATTGATGGTGTAGGAAAGCTTAGGAATAACTTTCAACATTGGAATTCGAAACGAGAAGTTTTGACAATATTTTCATGGTATTAGGGGCCATTATTTATATATGCTCTCTCTCTCTCTCTCTCTCTCTCTCTCTCTCTCTCTCTCTCTCTCTCTCTCTCTCTCTCTCTCTCTCTCTCTCCGTCTCTCTCTCTCTCTCTCTCTCATCCCGAAGGTCAAAGCCAAGTTTTATTCAATGAGCTGACCCTTACCAATAACAAATGTAACCAATTGCAAAGCAAAGGTCTCAGAAATGTCATTAGTTATGTCTGTGGTTTGGCCATTTTCAGCACTACGCTGGTCACTGCGGATTGGTGACCAAACTAGTCATTAAATAAGGAAGATTGTGTTAAATAGTTCATGTTATCGAGAAATTCAACAAAATTAACAATTTCTATCATGTGTGAACAAACCCAGAATAATATATTTTGTCCCTAGCAAGTTTGCCAGAAGTTCCAGCTCCCCCCAACCTCCCTTACCCAAGGTGTAGTAAACCCTATTATTATTACCTGGGACAAAAGTGTTTTATTTACAACCAAATGATGTGCGAGATGTGGAATATTTTTCGGGAGTATAATAAAAAAAGTTGAAAATGCGGATATATTGCTTGAATCATTGGAGTCATTGATGCTTCTCTAATGTTTTTAAATAGCTTTCAGCGTTATATCTTTCAAAATAAACTCTTCACATTTATGATCTCCCAAGCGGCAAGAACCAACTTATTAGTACTGTCCCTGTAAGCATGCAACCAATGACCTATATCCTATCCTAAACTTCCAAAAGTAGTAAATTCATCAGTGTCTTTATGGTATTGAGATACTCTCTCTCTCTCTCTCTCTCTCTCTCTCTCTCTCTCTCTCTCTCTCTCTCTCTCTCTCTCTCTCTCTCTCTGGTAGTCCGAGATCCATAGTGTAGATAAGGTCACTGAAATTACCCTTCTGTCAACCTCAACACCTACATATGCCGATAGTAATGAGGTTCAAGATTCCCTTTTGCTGTTCAGTCTTGATTGCCTCACCGGAAATAGAAGCCATCAATTTTTCATTAGGAGCTTTTGATTCAGGGCTGGTTTGTAGTAAAATAAATAGGCTTTGCCTATGCTCTTTTTTAACCATCTTTCAGAATTGGATTCCTTTCCAGGTAAGCAGTTTGATATTCCTATTCCTATCGTTTCTATCAGCTGTAGGAAATGACGATGATTTGCAATCGCTTTCAACCAGGTATCTACTCCCAATCTTTTCTTTTTATTTTGATAGTATGGGCCTTGTTGTTGAGGTTAAATATTTTTTCATTAGGTTTAACTAAATTTAGATCCAACAAATATTTTGAAACATTCTACTCCAGTTTCTATACTTTTCTGAGTATGAATATCATAGAAAGCACACACACACACACACATACACACACACACACACACACATATATATATATATATATATATATATATATATATATATATATATATATATATATATATATATATATATATATATATATATATATAAGTGATCCCTCGCTACTTCGCGGTTCGACCATCGCTGATTCACCACTTCGCGGATTTTTTTCATAACGCATGTATATACATATATCGCGGATTTTCCGGAAATTTCGAAAATACCGCGATGTGACCGATGGTGCAAGATTGGAGAAAGTAAGGAAAATTCAATCATGATTGATTTTCAATATAAATGAAACTTTGAGGAGCAACAAAGATATCATTTGTTAGAGAGATAGAGAGACGTAAGGAATGGGAGGTAGTGAAAAGTAGCCCACAGAGAGAGAGAGAGAGAGAGAGAGAGAGAGAGAGAGAGAGAGAGAGAGAGAGAGAGAGTGTTGTTTTAAATGTAATAAACAAAAAAATTTGATAGATTATAACACATTGGTGCTTATGTAATATCAACTGTATACTGTAGACGGTTTGAATAAGTTAAGAAATGGTATAAACGATACTTTGTTAGTGTATTCGTACATTCTCAAGAGCGGCAGCTAGACGTCAGCTGATCTAATCACAGCCAAAAGTAAAACAAAAAGAAGTCAACAATACTCGATTTTTAAAACACACCCGAAATTTAAAAACAAAAGCACGCGCTTTCTTAATGTGACCGATGGTGCGAGATTGGAGAAAGTAAGGAAAATTCAATCATGATTGATTTTCAATAAAAATGAAACTTTGAGGAGCAACAAAGATATCATTTGTTAGAGAGATAGAGAGAGGTAAGGAATGGGAGGTAGTGAAAAGTAGCCCACAGAGAGAGAGAGAGAGAGAGAGAGAGAGAGAGAGAGAGAGAGCCTTATTGCCTTATTGCCTTATTTTTTGTTTGGGTTCCCCCAGGTCCCTCAGTGTGAGGCACCTCGTATATCCACCAGAGAGTTGCTAATGCATCTTCCGGTGTATTTTGCATCTTCCAGTCTTGGATGGTCTGGGATGCATCTTAGGTATTTATCGAGCTGATTCTTAAACACATCTACGCTCACTCCTGATATGTTTCTTAGATGAGCTGGCAGCACATTAAATAGTCGCTGCATTATCGATGCTGGTGCGTAGTGGATTAATGTCCTGTGCGCCTTTCTCAGTTTACCTGGAATGCTTTTTGGCACTATTAATCTACCTCGGCTTGCTCTTTCTGATATTTTAAGCTCCATGATGTTTTCAGCAATTCCTTCTATTTGCTTCCATGCTTGTATTATCATGTAGCGTTCTCTTCTCCTTTCTAGACTGTATAGTTTTAAAAATTGCAGTCTTTCCCAGTAGTCAAGGTCCTTAACTTCTTCTATTCTAGCAGTACAGGACCTTTGTACACTCTCTATTTGCGCAATATCCTTTTGGTAGTGTGGGTACCATATCACATTGCAGTACTCGAGTGTACTACACACATAAGTTTTGTAAAGCATTATCATGTGTTCAGCTTTTCTTGTTTTAAAGTGTCTGAATAACATTCCCATTTTTGCTTTACATTTAGCCAACAGTGTTGCTATTTGGTCGTTGCATAACATATTCCTATTTAAAATTACACCAAGGTCTTTAATTGCTTCCTTGTTTGTGATTGTCTCATTATTAGGTCCCTTGTATGCATACACCATTCCTTCTCTGTTTCCATAATTTATTGATTCAAATTTATCGGAGTTAAATACCATCCTATTTATCTCCGCCCATTCATATATTTTGTTTAGATCTCTTTGTAGTGAGTTCCTATCTTCATCACAAGTAATTTCTCTACTTATTCTTGTGTCATCGGCGAAACTTCTCACTACGGAGTTTTCAACATCACAGTCTATGTCTGAGATCATAATAACAAATAGCAGTGCAGCTAATACCGTACCTTGGGGCACACCAGATATTACCTGGGCTTCATCTGATTTCTCGTCATTTGCAACCACTATCTGTTTTCTGTTTTGCAGGAATTCTTTTACCCATTTTCCTATCTTTCCCACAATATTATGCTTTCTCATTTTTTTCTCCAATATGTTATGGTCTACCTTGTCAAAGGCTTTTGCAAAATCTAGATAGATCACATCTGTGTCTTTTTCATTTATCATATTATTGTATATGTTTTCATAGTGTGCTATCAGTTGGGTCT
Source organism: Palaemon carinicauda (assembly GCF_036898095.1). Taxonomy (NCBI): domain Eukaryota; kingdom Metazoa; phylum Arthropoda; class Malacostraca; order Decapoda; family Palaemonidae; genus Palaemon; species Palaemon carinicauda. The sequence goes on from NC_090733.1 coordinate 109,668,609, forward strand.
GTGTACTTTTTCCAGGTACGAAACCGTGTTGACCCATATTAACTAAATTATTTTTAACCAAATGGTTCATTATTTTCTTTTTTATTACCCTCTCATACACTTTCATAATATGTGATGTTAGACTAACAGGTCTATAATTGCTTGCCTCTAGTCTTGATCCACTTTTGAAGATAGGGGTTATATAAGCTAATTTATGTTTAACATATATCTCGCTCATATCTATACTCTGTCTTAGCAGTATTGCAACCGGCTTCGCGATAGTGTTTGCAGTTTTTTTTAACAAAATCGCTGGAACTCCATCTGGTCCGGCTGCCGATCCATTTTTAATTTCGTTTATAGCCGTGACAATATCTGCTTCATTAATATCTATATCCGTTAGATATTCGACATTTTCTTCTCTCATTTCTGTTTCATTATTCTCATTCGCAATTCTTGGCGTGAACTCACTCTTATATTTTTCTGCTAATATGTTGCATATTTCCTTTTTTTCATTCGTTAGCCGTCCTTCAATTCTTAGAGGGCCTATTTCTATTCTCCTTTTATTCATCTTTTTTGCATAGGAGTAAAGTACTTTGGGGTTTCTTTTTATATTTTGAAGTGTCCTTTCTTCTAAGTCCCTTTTTTCATTTTCTTTCGACTGTATAATCTTTTGTTCTGCATTTTCTATCTTACATTTTATTTCCCTCATTTTCCACACATTTTTTTCTTTTGCAAGATTTTTCTTCCACTTTGTAATTTTCTGAAATAAGATCCTTCTGTCTCTTGGTATGCACGTCTTTTGTTTATTGTTTTTTTTCGGTACATATTTTTCAACAATTTTCTCCAGTATTTTGTACAGTATGTCCGTATTTACCTGTATATTATCACTTATAAATACATTTTTCCATTCTTTATTCAGTTCTTCATTTATTTCTGACCATTTTATATTCTTACTGTAAAAGTTATATTTTCCATATCCTTCCCAAAGTTTTGTGCTTTTATTAATTCTGTGATCACTTGCTTTGGAATGAACTATCAATTCTATGACATTGTGGTCTGAAATTCCCGTGTTATACACTATTACTTCTTTAACATAATTCACCTCATTCACAAATATTAGATCTAGGACATTTTCCTTTCTTGTTGGAATGTGGTTTATTTGTTGCATATTATGTTCTAATAGCATATCTTGAAGCTTTTCAAATTGCCTCTTATCTTCTGCGCTACTATTACTCTCTTTTTTATATGTATACATACAACCACTTTCTTCTATCCTTTCTTTCCAATCCACGAAAGGAAAGTTAAAATCTCCGGATAGGAGTATATTCCAGTCTTTATGGTTTCTACATATATCATCTATTTTTTCTATTATTATGTCAAACTCCTTAGTATTTGGGGGTCTGTAAACTACAATATTCACTAGTTTTTCAAATTCAAATTCTACTGCAATCAATTCACATTCTGTGTTGCTGTATTTTTCACAGACTTTTCCTTGATTTATGTCTCTTCCATATATTGCGGTTCCCCCTTGATTCCTATTTTTTCTGTCTGATCTATAAGTTTGGAAACCCTTTATTTGGTCATCACTGCCAGTCTCTTGGGAATACCATGTTTCACTTATATTTAATATATCTATTTTTTCAATTTGGGTTAGTTCTTCTAGGAACTCTATTTTCCTTTTAGAGTTACTCGTGACTAAACCCTGTGCATTCATCACTATTATGGTTTGTGTTTCATCCCCATTATTTAATATTGGTAATAATATGGATTCTCCCATGCTTCCTTCCTGTTCTGATATGATGTTCTTTTCTTCATTTCTCGGAATTCTGCCATTAAAAAATCCAACTTTTCCATAATATTTGTTCTTTCGCCTTCATACTTATTTTTGTGTGTAAACCTGCAGTTATCCCCATATCTGCACCAACCCCTGGCATTATATATGCATTCTTTGTAGTTGGGCTCTATTTGTGGAGATTTAGGTTGAAAGGCCTTTTTTTGGTGCATAGTGCGGTATATATGCGGCCTGCTTTTTTGTTTCTTTTTTTGTTTCATTTTTGTGTTTCTTTTCAGTTTGCTGAGTTTTTTTACTCTCATTCATAGTTGCAGGATGCATATATCGACATTTTTTGTTGAAACTGCATCCTTTTCCTTCTTTTAGGGTTTTGCATATTTTTGGATGGAGATCTCTGCATTCGTCTCCATATCCGTCTAAATATGTACATTTACCATATGCTTGTAGTAGCATCTTTCGCCAAATTTGCAATTCCCTCTTTTCAGCCTATTACAGACTATATCTTTCTTTTCTTTTTTTTCTTGTTCTTGCTCTTCCCTAAAAGTATGTAGGTCCGGGTAGAGTCTCTCGGGTCTATTATTTGTTTCCATTTGATAATTTATTTCTTCATAAGTATGTTGTTGGATGGCATCATAAGTTATATCAATGATTTCCTCTGCATCCTTACACATATCCTGTTCATTTTTCTCTTCTTCTTCTTCTTCTTCTTCTTCTTCTTCTTCTTCTTCTTCTTCTTCTTCTTCTTCAACTAATTGCAGCTTTAGTCTCGACTTAATTATATTTTCTATCCAGACTAAGCATGTTGAGCAGAATACCTTTGTGTCTCTATTTTTTATTTTTTGCTGTATTTCAGCACATGTGGGGTGTGTTGGAACATTACAGGCATTACATTTTCTAATCAGTTGTTGAGGATTATTAATGGAATACCATATCTTACATGTATTACACCATTTTGGCATTCTTTTCCCCAATGCATCAATCAGCATATTCACCATATTGGACTTGTTATTGTTCTTTGATGGAATGTGTTGATTGATGTAGACTTTCTTTATAAGTCTCTTTAACACTTGGATTTTCTTTGGAATTTCTTCCATTATTTTACTGATGTTTTCCGCAGATTTGTTCCAGTCTATTGGATCATATTGTTTCAATATGTCTGCGAATATTTTTCCGTCACACTGGTTGGAGTTGTTAGTGACATATGTCGTCAATCGGTCGAGCTCCTGTTTCGCCAACTCATGAAATTTGCCTTTGCTGACTCCAGCGATATCTCTCCACGAGTTGCCTGTGTTATACAATGCCATCTTGATCAGATTTTTATTAATTCACAAGATAACTATCCTATGCCGACGATTTATCTCACTTTTCTGCCCTCAAACTAATCACCGACTATTCACGAAAACTTGTAGCTATATTTCACTCGATAGCCTTTTTGTTATCCGTGTTAAATCAGGATATTTTTAGGGACGCACAAGTGTTCACTTCACCGGCACACAAAGAGAGAGAGAGAGAGTGTGTGTTGTCTTAAATATAATAAACAAAAAAATTTGATAGGTTATAACACATTGGTGCTTATGTAATATCAACTGTATACTGTAGACGGTTTGAATAAGTTAAGAAATGGTATAAGCGATACTTTGTTAGTGTATTCGTACACTCTCAAGAGCGGCAGCTAGACGTCAGCTGATCTAATCACAGCCAAAAGTAAAACAAAAAGAAGTCAACAATACTCGATTTTTAAAACACACCCGAAATTTAAAAACAAAAGCACACACTTTCTTAATGTGACCGATGGTGCGAGATTGAAGAAAGTAAGGAAAATTCAATCATGATTGATTTTCAATATAAATGAAACTTTGAGGAGCAACAATGATATCATTTGTTAGAGAGATAGAGAGAGGTAAGGAATGGGAGGTAGTGAAAAGTAGCCCACACACACAGAGAGAGAGAGAGAGAGAGAGAGAGAGAGAGAGAGAGAGAGAGAGAGAGAGAGAGAGAGAGAGAGAGAGTGTGTTGTTTTAAATGTAATAAACAAAAAAATTTGATAGGTTATAACACATTGGTGCTTATGTAATATCAACTGTATACTGTAGACGGTTTGAATAAGTTAAGAAATGGTATAAACGATACTTTGTTAGTGTATTCGTACACTCTCAAGAGCGGCAGCTAGACGTCAGCTGATCTAATCACAGCCAAAAGTAAAACAAAAAGAAGTCAACAATACTCGATTTTTAAAACACACCCGAAATTTAAAAACAAAAGTACACGCTTTCTTAATGTGACCGATGGTGCGAGATTGGAGAAAGTAAGGAAAATTCAATCATGATTGATTTTCAATATAAATGAAACTTTGAGGAGCAACAAAGATATCATTTGTTAGAGAGATAGAGAGACGTAAGGAATGGGAGGTAGTGAAAAGTAGCCCACAGAGAGAGAGAGAGAGAGAGAGGAGAGAGAGAGAGAGAGAGAGAGAGAGAGAGAGAGAGAGAGAGAGAGAGATAGAGAGAGAGAGATTGAGTGTTGTTTTAAATGTAATAAACAAAAAAATTTGATAGGTTATAACACAATGGTGCTTATGTAATATCAACTGTATACTGTAGACGGTTTGAATAAGTTAAGAAATGGTATAAACGATACTTTATTAGTGTATTCGTACACTCTTAAGAGCGGCAGCTAGACGTCAGCTGATCTAATCACAGCCAAAAGTAAAACAAAAAGAAGTCAACAATACTCGATTTTTAAAACACACCCGAAATTTAAAAACAAAAGTACAAGCTTTCTTAATGTGCAATTAACTATTTAAAGAGTAGCAATTTTCTAGAATAAAATTGTTTCCCAAAAAATAGTGGTTTGCTGATGAAATCGGATGCCGTATTTTTAGCAACGATTGAAATGGATGTAAACTCGGCATTATTTTTTCGTTTCGTATTTAATTGATACTAAGAAAACTAATTTTAGTTTCTTCATCTATATGTAAGTATTATATAACACGAAGAGAGAGAGAGAGAGAGAGAGAGAGAGAGAGAGAGAGAGAGAGAGAGAGAGAGAGATAATGAATCAGCTGTTGTAATCGAATGCCTGTTTTTGTTTCGTGAGAATTTCATTGCCACGACTATAACAACATCATACTGTACTGAACTTTACAGTATTATACAGACTACTGTAATATGATAAAGTAAAATATTTGTAATAACCTATTTTATATGAAATGGGGCTATTTTTTTGTTTAAAATTTACATTTACGTACGTAAAACAACTCTCTCTCTCTCTCTCTCTCTCTCTCCTCTCTCTCTCTCTCTCTCTCTCTCTCTCTCTCTCCTCTCTCTCTCTCTCTCTCTCTCTCGTAAGTTGTTTTCCTGCTTTGCTACGTACGTACTGTATGATTTTATATAGATATGGTAAATAATATTTGTAATAACATATTTTCTAAAAGCTTTTACTGTAATATCATTATTTATCACTTTCATCATGCGCGTTAAATGCCTTCATTTGTTTACTGGGCGTACTTCATGACGCCGTCGTTTCAGGCGGCGTCATAAAGAAAAACATTTCATTTGGAAGTCCTAAGAAAAATTAAGTAAAACATTGGTAATAACAAAATCAACATACTGTACTGAATAATCAATATAATTGATGCAAAAACTAACCTATACACAGATGTGTAAATGAGTTTGTTTCTTCATTATGATCAGAGATAAACGTAAACAAAACATTGGTTGCCATTTTTTATCGTGCTTTTTGGCGTGTTTAGGAAACGCATGATATAAAATAGCCTTTAATATTTGTGCCTGTTTTAGTTTAGGGTACTGGAGTACATGCATTAAGTGTTCTGTACATCAAAGGGTAGTTTGTTAACAGTAAAACGTACAAGGTAAGGTTTTAAAAGTCTGAATATACATGTTAAATAAATACGTAAATTTGGTGTCACTACTTTGCGGATTTTCACTTATCGCGGTTGGGTCTGGAACCTATCTACCGCGATAAACGACGGCTCACTGTATATATATATATATATATATATATATATATATATATATATATATATATATATATATATATATATATATATATATATATATGTCCTAATTCATGTATATACGTGTGTGTTTTATGTCAAGGTAAATAAACTCAATATTCATGAGTGTTCCACAAAAAACCTATGTGTCAGCATGTTTTGCAATGGTTGCATTTTGGTAACGAAGGGAGTAGTTAGTTGCCGGTGAGTGCTCGAGTTGACAAGTCCCTCACCTGAGAGGGTAGTTGTGTATAGTGTACTTACGAATGAACCTTTTGTAATAAATGAAGAAAACCCATATGCCGACGTCTCATTATCCGTCTGCACGGGTCATATTGGTGTCAGGTGTAAAGATACGTCTGTTTGTGTATGCTGTGAATGAAGTTGTTCATTGAGCCGGTGAAATAAAAGTTCAAAGATGCCGAGATACACAAGGACAAACATAGCAGACACTGCTGCTGCAGGAGATGAGAATGAAGGAGCAGTGGGATATAAGGTTCCCTATGAGAATATAGACAGGTAATTAGAACGCAAGAATTGGAAAATAAGTTAGAACAGTTGGAAGAGTTAATTAACAGATTGGTGGTGGAACGAGAACAGGAGCGGCGTGCTACCACAGCATATCCGATGTACATAAATGAAGTTCAAATGTACACAAGTGAAAGTACATATGCACAGCCGAGTGAAGATACGCAAATCATAGTTTGAAAGTTGCCAGAACTCCAGGTAAGTGTTAGGTCTTTTGATGATCAATGGCCCAGCGAAGGGTTTCAATCAATTAAAGTGTTTTTGAGTGACTTTGAAGTAGCCACATATGGTTGGCTGGAAAGAAAAAAAGCGATTCAAGTAATTAAATTGCTGAAAGATCCTCCGGCAATGGAGGTAATGTGTTGGCCACAAGAAAGTTTAAGAAGTTATACTGAAATAAAACAATGTTTGATTGAGAAGTATACCTTGCCTGATGCGAGAAAGGGAGAACTAAAAGAAAATTACAATCCCAAAATAAGGGAAGGTGAATCCATTCTTAGTTTTGCAACTCACATTTCTTAGGATTGCAATTCGTTTGCAACCCAGAGTGCCAATCTCCCAGGTGATGAAAAGGCAATTGCCCATAAACTTATTCCCAGATTAGTAAACCCATATTTATGTGGTTATTTGTTCGATGATAATCGCTCGTTAGCAGACGAGTGAGTGCTGTACAAAACATTTTAGACAGTTTGCCAGAAGAAAAAAGGACTTGAAATAACGGGGCCGATTCCGAGAAGTTAGCAGCCATGAGAGAAAGTCGACCCCCGAAGAGTGGTGAGGGGGAACACAGTCAGCAGATTAGCAAAGTCTTCAGATGTTTTAGTGCCCCACTCAAAGATCCCCTCGCTGTTACACTTGTCAGACCTACGGTCATCTATCTCGAGAGTGCCCAGCAAAAAACGCCCAGGCCGGGCGGGCTGGGGCACACGCACACCTCCCCCTGCCCAACGTCTGAGGAAAAGGAAACAGAGGAAGGGGGAGACGAAGGAGTTTGATGCCCCCCTCCACATGACATCACAAGCAGTAGCCGAGGAAGCAGTGACGACAGACGTGATAGAGCAAGCACTGGGACCTCCATCGGTACCCCCGACCTCACCCCCGCAGCACTAGGGAGAGGACCAGGGGGCAACGGCATGGCAGTTGAGGTCATTGGCCCGTGCCCCATATCTCGTAAGGCCGTCTGGGAATGTTAGCAGTTAGGATCGACCTGCAAGAAAAATTCATCCGAGAGCTGATTGACACGGGAGCCAGTGTTTCATTGATTGAAAAAAAATTCTCCTCAAATCCACTACAGCCAGCCGCATCCATTGTTCTTGACATGCCAGGAGGAAATAAACTACACATAAACCATACAATAATTGTCAAATTCAAGGTGGGGTCTGTGAAGTTTACACATGATTATTTTTCTTGCCCAACTTGGGAATTCCAGGAATCAAGGCTATCTTAGGAATAGACTTTATTTCTGATAATCAAATTTGCATTTTTTTGGGAAAAGATACAACATCAGTAAAAGCAGGAGGGTACATTTTGCCGATAGAAAGTCGTGAGATAGTAAGTTGTGTGTTAGCTCGGAGAGACATTTAAATAGGGTAACAGCTGTACCTGAGAGAGGAGAAGTGTTATCCCCCCAGACCCTTACGAGCATATCTGTGACCACGTGTCACCCTCTTGCGGAAGGAACCAAGGTAGTTGTTAAACCCCAAGACAATTGGGCCCATATGATATTAGAGGGCTTGACAGAAATTAAAGAGAACAGAACCGATATAACGATAGTTAATTTGTTAAATAAAAGAGTTGTTTTAGGAAGTTATTCTGTGTGTAAATTAGAGTTATGTGAAATTGCTTGAAATGGGATGATGGGAACCACAAATCCAGCCCGCACAGACGAACACACTCAGAATTTGATTATGCAAGCGCGAAAATTATGTCCGTCAGAATATCAGCCTGTAGTTAGTGACATTATCAATAATTATTCCGATGTAATTGTAATTGGAGATGAGCTACCCAGGATGATTGATTGAATTCCCTTTAGCATTGAAACTGGGCAGGGGGAGCCGATCAGGTCAAGGCCTTATAAGGTACCCATTGATTTCCAGGGACAGATAGAAAGGGAAATTAATAAATTAAGGGAACAAGGGATAATCGATGAGAGTGAATCCCCCTGGGCTTCTCCAATTGTAGCTGTTAGGAAAAAGAATGGCTCGATAAGATTGTGTGTGGATTATAGGAAGGTAAATGCAGTCACTAAGGATTATGCATTTCCATTGCCCTCGATCGAAGAAATACTTGTGAAAGTACGGGATAGCAAATATTTTACAACTGTTCATTTAAAATCTGGATGCGATCAAATGCCAGTTCAGGAAGACAGTAAATGTAAAACGGATTTATGGATAACGATCAATTATTTCAGTTTAATTTTCTTCCTTTCGGTGTTAAAAATGCTTGAAGTCATTTTTCTAGAGTGATGATGGCAGTTTTGTCGCCCTTAATCGGCCATAATGTTCTTGTTTATTTAGATGATATCATAACTACAGGGAAAACGGCCGAAGAACATAATAAGAATATTCGTAAAGTTTTAGAAGCATTGCGACGTAATGGTATGAAAATAAATTTGTCAAAGTGCAAATTTTTCTGTAAACAGGTCGAATTTTCAGGTCACATAATAACCCCAGAAAGTATCCAACCCTGCCCCAGTAAAGTAACAGTTATTAGAGATTTCCCCAGGCCACATACCCCTAAGGAAGTAGCTGGGTTCCTTGGGCTCGCTGAGTATTACCGAAAATTCATAAGAGGTTTTGGAGAGATAGCCAGACCCTTAGATGCTTTAAAGAAAAAAAAATCAGTGGAAGAAGAGAGGACTTTTAACCATTTGAAAGCTGCCTTAACTAGCAATGACTTACTCGCATATCCTAGATTTGAGCGCCTGTTTTTATTGACAACAGGTGCTAGTAGCTTGGCTATTGGTGGCGTAATTTCTCAACGAGATGATACAAGTAGAGGGCGACCCATTTGTTTTGCCTCCAGGGCATTAAAAGGAGCAGAACAGAATGATAGTACATCCGATCGAGAGGCTTTGGCTATTCTTTGGGTTCTAGAAAGGCATCGGTTCTTTTTATTAGGTCAGTCGATTAAGTTGCAAAATGATCATCGCCCCTTTTACAAAGGAGATTTGACCTCTTGACAAGCGATATGGTTTTAAAGATTATTAGAGTTTAATATAAAGGGTTTTCACCACATAGAAGGTAAAGCTAACAAGGTTGCTGATACCCTCTCTAGAGGTGAAGTAATAGGAGTAACAACTAGGGCACAATAGAGGAACGAAAAACGTATCTAAAATATTGAAGATCCCACCAAAATAGAGAAAATAGAGAACGGGATGGGAATTCACCCGAGGAGGATTCAGAAGATGGGACGAGAGAGAGAGAGAGAGAGAGAGAGAGAGAGAGATGGACGGTGAAGGTGAATATATGTGGGTGACTGAGGACATGACCAGGGATGTCCAGAATGAATGCCCTGATGATGCAGGTTTGATTGACTTGGGAGGTTGGGACATGAAATAAGTCCGATAGGGACAGAAAAAAAGAGGAATGGATGAAAAGAATGTGAACAGAGATTAAAGGGGAATCGGAGAGTTAAACGTCATTTCTGAGTGTACCTCGTGATAATTTTTTTATTGAAAATGAAAATGTTATCTTATATTGTGCTTACGAGAAGAGGGGAGGGGAATTTTATGCACGGGTAGTTCTTCCTCCCTTTTTAATTAATCGAGCCATCCACATTGTACATGCAAGTCCGTATGCTGGGGATTTGGGGATTGATAGAACATTAAGGAGAGGACGTGAATCCTTCTTTTGGTTAGGAATAAAAATATCTATAGAGAATTATATAAAATGTTGTCATGCTTGTAACTGTCTCAAAGAACATAGAAACACTGTACAGTAAGCCAGAAAGTGGCCAGTGATTCCTATAAAATTCTATAGAGTGCATATGGATGTGGTAGGACCATTTTCTACTGGTTTAACACAACATAAGTATATATGTGTATTTGTGGATGCATTTACTCGGTACAGTCATACATACGCAATGTTGCATAAATTGGCAAATTCATTAGCACAGGCGCTGTGCTCTTTCACTACTAGGTTTGGCTGCCCGAAAATTTTGAAAAGTGATAATGGTCTCGAGTTTATAAATAAGATGGTGAAATCGGTCACGGACTTGATGAAAATTGAACACTTTTCAGTGACTGCATATAGGCCTTCAGCAAATGGCTTAGTAGAATAACAAAATAGGGAAGTAGTGCAAATTTTACGTTACTTAGTGGCTGATGACCCCCTTCATTGGCATGCCATGCTTCCTACAGCTGAGCTAGCTTTGAACATTGCATATAATACTTCGCTCAGGGACACGCCTTTCTTTTTAGTGTATGGACAGGATCCTGTGTTACCATATACAGTACTCAGTATTTCGCAACAATTGCCAAATTATTCAACTGTGCAATACTGTGTATATTTATTAAATCTATTGAAGAGAGTTATGAACACCACTGAATGGTTTTTGAAAAGAGCTAATGAAAATTACAGCTCTAAGTTTGATGGTCGGTTGAAAAACACACCGGGAAAAGTATTTGTGGGCGATCGTGTGTATTTGAAACGATTGCAACCTAGGAAACACAAACTAGAGCCAGCATATTTGGGTCTGTACCGAGTAAAGATGATTAAAACAGTTTTGATACAAAGCATTGTTAATGGCGCAGTGTCTGAACATCATCAGGCACACATACATGTGGTACCTGAAGTGGAAGTTTTCAAAAGTATTCCTCCTTACCCCTGCATACGTGACATCCCTCGAGTTGATGAGTAGAATTTTTTTTTTCCTTTGCTGTTGTTATTTGAACAGACCTCATTTCTTCTTTTGATGTGTTTTAAATAAACTTGATGATAACAATGTGTTCTTTTATGTTTATGCTAAATTTATACGTAAAAAGTTATGGTAATTTTGCTGAGTGTGGAAATACGTATAACATTGCTGAGTGAACCTAAAAATAATCAGAGGTTAAATAGGTCAAGTGAGATCCGTCATGCAGATGCTGTATTATTCATGTATTTATATGATTCCTGGTTGCTGGGGCTGGGGCAGTTCCGGAATGGAAAGTGGCTGCGGGATTAAAGTTCAGCCTTGAGGATAGGCAGTGTTAGAGAATGTGTAGATGTGAATACCTTATACTTATAAGAGAAGTGCGGGAAGGTGAATGATTTTCTCGGGAAAACGGCTAGTGGCTACCGGTTGAAAGTTGCAAGTGCAAGTGTTGTAGTGATGTAAATAAATGGTGAAACGGTGGTGGTGAGTTGTGTTGCGAAATTGTGCTGTAAACCCGGACAAGTAAATTCAAGGAATGAAGGAATATCTATTCCTACCCCTGTCCCGCCCAAGAAGTCCGTATTACCCGCAACCAGAGGGAGGTTATTGATGAGGTTATGTAGACCTGATGTTATGGTTTTTTTTTTTTTTTTTTTTTTTTTTTTTCACTTTGGGTAATCTGTGTTTTGGTTGCGGAGGTCTTAAGAAGAAACGAGTGGAATTATTTATATTGTGTTGTGTACAATATTACATTCAATATTTATTTATTTTTATTTTTTTGTGGTCAATGTGTTATTGTTTTGGGTGATTTCTTTATATATATTTTATTTTGCATTTTTGTTTAGTACATGCCGTACCTATTCCGGCTTGGAGTGTCCTCCATATATCAGAGACTAGTGAGGGCGAGTGCGCACCTCTTCCCGGAGTGAGGAGCTTTGGGGGGGGGGGGGAGGTAATGTCCTAATTCATGTATATCCGAGTGTGTTTTACATCAAGGTAAATGAACTTAATATTCATGAGTACTCCACAAAACCCTGTGTGTCAGCATGTTTTGCAATGGTTGCATTTTGATAAGTTAGTTACAGGTGTACCGGTTTCAAATTACCCCCTCCAAATCTTACCCCCCGGTAGTTTGAAACCGGATTCAGACTACCGGGGGGTAACTTGAAACCGGTTTCAAGCTACCCCCGGGGTAATTTGAAACCGGTTTTAAGCTACCCCCCTGGTTTCAAATTACCCCCCTCGTTTTTGCGCAGGATCTCATCATTTATGAATATTAATCAATTGCTTTTGATCAGGGTCAATACAATCATTAGGTTATATGTAAATACATGTATTGTTCCACCTATTGGTATCGTTTATTAATATTCAGCCTTTATCCGTTTTATGTTTATATCTTAGCTAATACATGTCAGAAATTCCGTTACCAGTCATGGGCGCATATTTTTCTGAGACAGGGAGACGAGGTGGAATTTGATTTTGACGGTTACTTTTTCCATTATTTGAAATATTACATAATTATACTGCAAACAAATATTATATAAGGTATAATCAACATATTGATCATAAGTATATATATATATATATATATATATATATATATATATATATATATATATATATATATGTATATATATACATATATATATATATATATATATATATATATATATATATATATATATATATATATATATACACACACATATATATATGTGTATATATATATATATATATATATATATATATATATATATATATATATATATATATATATATATATATAGATTTTGTATGTGTGCGTATATATATATATATATATATATATATATATATATATATATATATATATATTGTATATGTGTGCGTATATATATATATATATATATATATATATATATATATATATATATATATATATATATATATATATATATATATATATGTGTGTGTGTGTGTATATATATATATATAAATTTGTATGTATGTTGTAAATACTATATCATTCATGATATCTGTAAATAATTGACACTTTTAATAAAGCAAGATTGTAAGCAATTATAACAGTTTTAATAAAACAAGATACAGTACATGCTGTTTGCTGCTACTGTACTTACATTGGTTGTTTGTATACGAAAACACCTGGACTACGGTAAAGTCGTTACACTTTATAGCCCTCTATGGATGACATTGAACACAACATGTGTTAATCTCACAACTGTTGTTACTGATTTTAGCCTAAAGGCAGGCAGCTGTGTGTTATCATGGGCTAAATCAAATACTATTTAAACCATCTTCCTGAGTAGTAAGTGATGGATTCGTGTATGGATTTTCTTTTCCCTGTTGTTGATCTCGAAATGGAAAATTATTGAAAAACTGAGTGATAAAATGTTCTAGAATTTTACCTGAAATGTATCATATAAAAAAAGACCTCGCAGCATAGTCACCTGTACATTTCCATGCGGTTAATATAAGACTTCTGCCCCTTTGTCATAGCTCCATTCTTTCTTATTACTCATTTCATCAAATGACAAAACAGCAATACCTAAAAATCGAGACTTCATACCATCTTTAAAGTCCTCTGGTTTAAATTGAATCGAGCTAACAGTAGCTTACACAACGTTAATTCTGTCTGCACGACAACATGAATGTTGGTAATTTATATTTGGGCTTTTATTTTTCACGTAGATAGTATCCAAATACTACGAAGTTGCTGTGCATTATCACTGACAGAATATATGAATAAACAAAAAGATATATGGACACAAGGAGTTCTATTGTTATATTGCATCTATGGGTATAGTCAAACCATTTTATGAGCAAACTCGGAGTCCCAATAGCGGCATTGCAATTCTCTTGGGTCATTTTGAAAGCACACCTGGCTTGACCGCTTTAATCTATGGGCGAGCCAAGAAAAGGAGAAAAGGGTCAGCTAATTAGTCATTCACCCGGATTTGAACGGTCTAAGAATATAATCTTTTAATTTGATACTCTCTCCAAATTATTTCCTTCGCTCTTTTTGTTTGCAACCACGTGGTGACAAATCGAAACTCTTAAATATAACAAAGAGCAAAATTGTTATAAAACGATCATCATACTAACAGAAATAATCTTAATTTTGATACCAAATGAATTCAGTTCTCAATTCTGATTGATTATTAAAAGACAGGATTCTTTACAAAGGATTTAATTAACTATGTTTGATATGGTATATTTACATAGCCTAGGTGATTTTATTGTTTTAGAATTTATTTAATTAATCGAAAAAAAAATTCTACAACAAAGGTTGTGTTAGCCAACGTGGTTAGACTTCGTCAGATGAAGGTAGTACTACCACAAAAGATTCAACGAATTAGTTAATTCAGACCATTTTCATGTTTTCCTTTATAATGTTATCAGTATGCTAAATACCTTTGACCTAATTTTCCTTGCAAATCTGAAACAAAGTCGTTTTTGATATGTTGGGTGCATCTCTGACACGTTTGATTGTTTGGTCAATTCCAAATTTAACAATCTCACTATCATTTTCCCATTTAAAAAAAAACTGATAGACATTGTATACCATTTTTCTTTCTTCTGGGCGAAAAACACGACACTGAGAACTTACCATGGTTTTTACGGAAGCCTATTGTGCAAGACAGTGAACGAGAAAGCTAATTTTCATGCATTTAATAGGATTTGACCAAAGGTCTCAGTGAACTGACCCAGTGGCAACGTGTATGTCATATTTCCTAATTTGTCATTTTTCTTCCCTTTTCTTAGTGAAGCGAAAGCATTGGGATTAAGGAGAATTGGCACCGCCACAAATGAGTTTTGGTGATTGACACCTTAAGCTGCGCGTTGGCTGCCCTTGTTCAAAAGATATGTGAGTATATATATATATATATATATATATATATATATATATATATATATATATATATATATATATATATGCATTTGTATAAATGATAAAATAATCAACACCATTTATTCTGAATGTTTTTTGTGTCAATTTCTCCAGGCATATTGCCGCCCGAAGCTCATGCACCTAAAGCACATGAATGTAACCTACTGGAGATAACAAAAAAAAAAAAAAAAAAAAGGAAAAAAAAAGGAGAAAAAAAATCTCGACAATCACGTGCACACTGATATAAAATTAAGTTTTACCTCACCGTTATCACTAAACCTTAAATGACAGTCTGTAACTTCAAATATCGTGGATTAGTTAATTATATGACACGTTAGGACTTAAATACAAAAATATCGACAATCACACGAACACTGAAATAAAATAAAATTTTACCTCGCCTTTATCACAAAACCTTAAATTACAGTCTGTGACTTTCAACGTGTCATATAATTCACTAATACAATATTTTTGGTCTTAAATACAAAATTAAACTACTTTTCCTACTGCTGCGAAGCCTGCAATAAATGTATGATACATATTTGCGATGTCACATGAATTATTTATCATTCTGATGAGGGGGTAACTTGAAAACAGAGGGGGTAACTTGAAACCGGTTTCAAACTCCCCCCCCCCCCCACCCCCGGTAATCTGAAACTGGTTTCAAGTTACCGGGGGGGGGGGGGTAATTTGGAACTGGGGGTAACTTGAAACCTTTACACCGGTGAGTGCTGGAGTTGACAAGTCCCTCACCTGAGAGGGTAGTTGTGTATAGTGTACTTATGAACCAACCTTTTGTAATAAATGAAGAAACCCCATATGCCGACGTCTCCTTATCTGTCTGCACGGGTCATATAACGGATTTTGAGCGAAGCGAAAAATCTATTTTTGGGTGAGATGGCCATGTCGTCCTGATGGAAGTTCCTATAGGGTAGCTTCCTAGGGTATATTACAACTACGGCGATATTCCCAGAGAATTTACCTTAAGGTACCCAGAATTCTAACTCCTGGAGCGAATATCCCTAATGAAAGGGATATCGCGACATATCAGAGGACGTATTCTTGACACGCCACATGGCAATCTGCACCCCAAACAGAGATAACACATCGAGGGGTCAATTGGCAAGAAAACGAAAACGGGAAAGAAAAAGGGGGAGCCGCTCCCAAGGCTCCCTCTTCTCCAGTTTCGTAAGCGTGCCTGGCGCCAATCCTGGCGCCATCTGTATTCCTTGTAGCGATACACGAGGTGCTACAGATACTGTATGTAGGGAGGGGTCCTACAGCCCTTTCATAGAAAGGGAAGGGCGGGTCCATCAGGACGACATGGCCATCTCAACCAAAAAATAGATTTTTCGCTTCGCTCAAAATCCGTTTTTTGGGCTCAAGCCATGTCGTCCTGATGGAAGTATACCAGAGCATTACTGTATCTGTGGATTCTCAGAATGTGCCGTACTCCCCGGAGGTAATTTTTCCCGGTCGACTAGACCTAGAGACCTAAGATGTTACCGTTATACATCTTTTCAACTAACCATAAACCATGTTAGAGCTTCCTGCCCCCTACAGGGAAGAGTCCTACTAGACTCTGGAAAAGTCTCGAAGAGTACATATACCTATGTATGAATACCAGGCAAGCTAATATAGTGGTCTCACCCTATATTAAGTAAAGCATAGTTTGTAAAGAACCACTGCGTCAATATGAAATATCGACCAGTTCTCCGCACAATACTTGTATTGGACAAAGGTTTATATCCGCATAGGAGGAAACTTGTAAAACCGCCACTGTCCCCTTCTGGGACGGAGTCCTCCCGTTAAGGGAAAGCATAAACCAATGCAACATAGCTTGCATAAAGGAACAATTCTATTAGAATTATCCCAGATTAAGTACATAGAATGAATGCTCAATTATACCAATAAATTGACACAGGTGAAGGAGACGCAAGGTTCTCAAGAACAAGTTTATTGACAGACAATAAATAGACAGGTTAACAACAATTATATATATATATATATATATATATATATATATATATATATATATATATATATATATATATATATATATATATATATATATATATATATATATATATATATATATATATATATATATATAAGAAGAGGATAACCTAAAACTTTAAGTATGATAGTAAACAGAACTTGTTTATCTGAAAGAAAAAACATTATTGCCACTTTTAAGATACCGAGGTATCAAAGTCATAAAAGTCTGTATTATAAATCAATCACATTAGCGTTAGAAACGCTCGGCACACATGTCTGCACTTATGCTAGGTTCACCTTTGGAAATGGAACAGTCTACGTGGGCAACTCAGTGCCCTCACTTAGTTTGTAGTACAATATGTAACTACACACTCACCCTGGAATTAATCGTCCCAATTAAAACCACTGTTCCTCGCAGAGTTAAACAGTAGGGTTAGCGACGCGACCCACTGCTACCACAGATCTCTTTTGTTCCTCTACTTGCTTCGCATAGTGGCGAAAGAACACTCTGGAAGACTTCCAGCCAGTGTATGAACGGAGATGTTCAAAATCCATACAATTAAAGAAATTTAAGGATGAGGCAACTTTCCTCGGATCGTGACTTGCGGGTGTACTGTCAGGATCCGCTCTGCGAATAAAATATGTGATTTTCGCTCTGAGTTGATTCAGAGATAAATTTGAGCCTGATGTTTCTCCCCTGAATAGTTGACCACCCTTGAAGTCTGAAGTTCTACGAAGATAGACCTTTAGGCATTCTACTGGACATAGAGATGCATCTTCTTTCAGAGGGCAGATTCTCCAGGGACCCCACCTGTTGGTGGGTAACTCATTCTTGGCGAGAAATGTAGGATCCGGAAACAGGTTCAGTTCTCCCCCATCCAGGAACTGAACACGATCTGCCTCTCTCGAGAGGGCTACAATCTCACTAACCCTGGCCCCGGACGCGAGTGCAAATAGGAAAATAACTTTTTGTGTCAAATCCTTTAACGCACACTCCTCATTGCTCAACAGAGAAGCGAAATGAAGAACTTTGTCTAAAGACCATGAAATGGGCTTTGGAGGTGCTGAAGGTCTGAGCCTAGCGCAGGCTTTCGGAACTTTATTAAAGATCTCGTTACCGAGGTCGACCTGGAAGGCATATAGGATGGGTCTTGTCAAAGCAGACTTACACGCCGAAATCGTGTTAGCTGCCAACCCTTGACTATGGAGGTGGATGAAGAAAGATAAGCAGAAGTCTGTCGAGATCTCCTGCGGATTCTTCGCCTTGACAAAGGCCACCCATTTTCTCCAAGATGACTCATACTACCTTCTAGTAGATTTGCACTCATATTCCTCTAGGAAGTGTATGCTGGCTTTCGAAATCCCGAAACGCTTTCTCACCGCTAGGGAGAGAAAATCATAAGCTGCAGGGTCCGGGTTTTCTGTAATGTAGCGCAGACAGTCGACTTCTGGACTCGCTGGGTCAGAACTGGATCTGGTAGCGGTAGAAACTTTAACCGTAGTTCCAATGCCAGGGGGAACCACACGCTGTTCGGCCACTTGTGGGCCACTATTGCCGCTACCCCCTTGAAGGATCTCAGTTTGTTGAGGACCCTCAACAGAAGGTTGTGAGGAGGGAACAGATAAATCCTGGACCATCTGTTCCAGTCGAGGGACATCGCGTCCACTGCTTCCGCTAAGGGGTCCTCGTACGGGGACACGTACAGGGTCAACTTCTTGTTGTCTTTCGTCGCAAATAGGTCTATCTGCAGTTCTGGGACTTGATTCAGAATGAAGGAGAATGATTCTGCGTCTAAGGACCATTCCGACTCTATCGGTGTGAACCTGGATAGAGCGTCCGCTGTCACATTGCGGACTCCTTGAAGGTGAACTGCCGACAGGTACCACTTCTTCTTTTCCGCCAATCGGAAGATGGCCAACATCACCTGGTTGAGAGGTGGTGACCTCGATCCTTGTCGATTCAAGCATCTCACAACTACCTCGCTGTCCATCACCAACCTTATGTGGATCGAGTGACGCGGGGAGACTTTCTTTAAGGTAAGGAGCACTGCCATAGCTTCTAGAGAGTTTATGTGAAAGGTCTTGAATAGCTTGGACCAAGTCCCCTGGACTTTTTTCCGATGAGAGTGACCTCCCCATCCCTCCTTCGAGGCGTCTGAGTGAATCGTCACCGACGGGGGAGGTGGCTGAAGAAGAACCGACTTCTTTAGATGTCTGGCTTGGGACCAAGGTCTGAGAAGAGTACGTAGCCGAAGCGGAACTGGTCTTCTCAGATCTCTTCGCGCGTTTGATGCATAACTTCTCCAAACTCCGGTTGCATCCTTTAGCTGTGCTCTTAGCACTGGGTCTGTCACCGAAGCAAACTGGAGAGAACCCAGTACCCTCTCCTGTTCGCGTCTTGATATCCTTTTGGAATCTAGAAGTCTCTTGACAGAACCCGCTATCTCCTTACTTTTCTTCGCCGGGATGGAGAAACGGTGTGACATTAGGTCCCAGTGGATTCCCAGCCACTGGAACTTTTGAGATGGAGAAAGTCGAGACTTTTTTCTGTTGATCTTGAAGCCTAGATACTCTAGGAACTGGATCACTTGACTGGAAGCTTGCAAGCATACTGTCTCGGATGCTGCCCACACCAGCCAGTCGTCCAGGTAGGCTACTACCTGAATTCCCTTTAGGCGTAATTGTTTGAGAGCTGCGCTCGCAAGCTTCGTGAAGATCCTTGGGGCTATATTTAGCCCGAATGGCATGGCTCTGAAGGCGTATAGTCTTCGTTGTAGCTTGAACCCTAGGTAGGGGGAGCGTCGACGGTTGATTGGAACGTGCCAATAGGCGTCTGACAAGTCTATGGAGACGGAATATGCCCTCTTGGGCAGTAAGGTCCTTATGTGTTGCAGTGTTAGCATCTTGAACTTGCAATTCACTATGAACTTGTTGAGTGGCGACAAGTCCAGAATGACTCTGAGCTTTTCTGAGTCTTTCTTGGGAACACAAAACAGCCTCCCTTGGAATTTGATGGACTTCACCCTTCGGATCACTTTTTTCTCCAACAGTTCTTGGACGTACTCCTCCAGAACGGGGGTGGAGTGTTGGAAAAACGGGGGGCACGGGGGTGGAGTGCTGTATCAGCTCCAGCCCAATCCGTTCTTGAGTAGGCTGTGGGCCCAGGGATTGAAGGTCCACCGATCCCGAAAATTCTGAAGTCTCCCTCCTACCGGCATCATCTCACTTGGACTGCCGTCCTGAGGTCTTGCCTCCCTAACCGCGACCACCCCTGAATCCCCTTCCCCTTGAGGGGTGCCTAGACGAGCCTCTGGCTGCTCCTCTAGGCTTTGCTCGAAAGGAAGTAGACTGCCCTTCGAACGTTGTGGTGAATGCCGTGGACTGTGTCGACACGGCCTGGGGTACCCACTGGAATGTGGTCGGGGTTTGTGCCACCATCTGGGGCACTGAAGGCAATGGCAATTGCAGTTGCTGTTGCTGTCTAAGAGGCTTGGCTGGCCGAGACGGTAGCCTAGTCCTCATAGTCTTCCTCTTTGGTTGAGGACCCTCATCCGGGGAAGACTTTCTTTTGATAGCCAGGCCCCACTTCTGGAGAAGGTTTCTATTCTCCGTGGCGGCCTTATCAACAACTTCTTTGACCAATTCGGTAGGGAAAAGGTCTTTGCCCCAAATGTTGGAGGAGATTAGTTTCCTTGGCTCGTGCCTCACCGTAGCCGAGGTGAACACGAACTCCCTACAAGCTCTCCTCGCTCTGACGAAGCTATAAAGATCCTTCGTCACTGTGGCCAGATGAGTCTTGGCCACTACCATGAACATTTCATGGACTTTGGGGTCACTTGCCATCGTCTCAAGAGTAGTCTGAAGAGACATTGAGGCAGCCAGTCTTTCTTTTGTCTCGAGCTCTCTCCGCAAAAGAAAGTCAGACAGCTTAGGGAGGTCCTCGCCGAACTGATGTCCGGCAATATCAGCCTCCAACTTCCCAACTGAGAAGGTAAGATGGACGTCCTTCCAGTCTTTGTGGTCCATAGGCAGGGCCAGCGACAAGGGTTTACACTCCTCCAGGGAGGGGCAAGGCTTGCCGGCTTCAACTGCTTTTAGTACAGCCGCAAACCCTTTCTGTAAAAAGGGGAAGGCTCTAGCAGGAGAGGACACAAAGGAAGGGAGCTTCTTACTCAATGCAGCTACCTTTGAGTTCGTGAAGCCCCTCTCTTTCAACGAGGATGAAAGCAAAGCTTGAGCCTTAGCATGGTCCATCACTATGACCTCCTTCGGCTCTGTCTCCTCCTTTGGAGCTGGTTCCTTCCTCAACCGGACATAACAGTCCGGATATGACCCCTTTCTGGGCCAGAATTCCACCTCCTCTAGGGGAACTGAACCCAACTTATCCGAGATGACGATCTTTCCAGTCGTGATCGGCATGTGCTCAGCATACCTCCACGGGTTAGCATCTGAGCACAAGGGTAGGTCTTTCACATTGAGCCTTTTCTGGGGCCCATGTGATGCTGCAAGCCTCTGCATCTGCAGTTCCATTGCAGCTGCCTTCTCCTGATTCTCCTTCTGCATTTGTTGGATCATTCCAACAATGGAGGAGAGGGCCTGTCCCAGCTCTACTGGGAGAGCGGACGATGTTGAGGGAATAGGCTCCGGGATCTGAACCGGAGTAGCCGACACCTCGTCGACCTCTTCCTCTACAATGTCTGGGGCTTGAACTTCATCCTGGGCTCCTGCCAGGAGGGCTTCCTCCAGACGCTCGTCCACGTCAGACATCCTGTCATCCAACTGGATGTCTTGCAAAGCGACTGCGACTTCAGCATCCACCTGGATCTGAACTTGGGGGATCTCCTCTTGAGGCTGGGGAATCACTGCATCAGCTGATGCCCTAGAGAAAAGATACGCTCCCATCTTCTCACTTGGAAGATAAGGTCCAGAGGTGTTCTTCTGGAAGCTCCTTACCCAGGTACGAAGCTTCTCCCTTGCTATATCCCTTGATTCCGCCGTCCTAGGGGAATCAAAGGCCTCAGTAATCAGGTTAGTGCACACGGTACATACCTGAGGGTCCCAATACTGGAGATCACCCTTGGAGACAGCGCATGCTGCGTGCCTCCTACAAAACTCATGTCCGCAGAGGTTCTTACTGCGGACGTTGCAGTAAACACTTCCACACTTCGGAGGGTCCTCCTGTAAAGAGAAGAAATTTCCATGAGTATCAAGTGAACTACGTATCACTGGATATGCACAGTTTAGCATAACAAATCAGAAAGGAAAGACACACACTTGTGTTTCCTTCACAACCAATTGTTGCAGCCTTCCAGATAATAAAATCGTATGGTTAATCTCTTCTAGAATAACCAATGGAACGTTTCCAGAGGAAACAGGTGTAGCTCACACCTAAGCAATGATTTTAAAATCCCGGATATTAGACAAGAAAGAACTCACTTTCTTATCTGTAAGGCAACACCAAAGGGCTGTGCAAGACAACACAAAAGTGTTAGAACACACAGTGCTGTACCAAAACTTATACTATAGTTTTCTTCCTACAGTATATGTTATACTGAAGAATACTGGTACAGTATAGCAGGTTCGGCACACACCATACCTAGCTTTAAAGTATACTACTTAACAGCTATAAGGCGGCAGAACGCTGGTTCAAATGCATGTGCCTCTGCCGGCCGGCAACAGCCAATGTCGGCTGGCAAAGGTAAAGAACCGATGCCGGCCAGCAGCAAAAGAACCAGAGGACTACGACTGCCCGGCTGCCGGCCTCATAGGCCGGCAGCCGGGTCGGGTACAGCACTAGAAGAAAACAGAATGAATGCCGGGATAAGAGCGTAAACTACCTCCAAGCCCGGCAATCCGAAAGAGCGCATATAAGGAAGGGGAGAATCTAATTCAGGCTTCCTGACCAATGCCGTCTGGCTCTACAGGCAGGCATGCATGAGGGACCAAGGGAGGTCCGGGACGCACTCAAAGCAGAAGACCCTTGCCGGCCGGCAGTCTCTGCCGGCCGGCAAGGGACTGAGTCAATTCCACATCCTAACCTATCCTAGGTCCAGATGTAGAATGACGTAAATTACTGTAAA
>NC_090733.1:109696746-109721746 GCF_036898095.1 Palaemon carinicauda
GTCCCGCTGGATTTAAATCGTTGATTGAATATCTTGTAACGACACAAACAGATTATTGTGTGGGGATGGGTGTCGGGTGCTAGTTTTTGACTCCAAAGAAATTAAAAGAGCGAAGGTCATATATGGTTTTTCAATTACCGTCTGTCTGAAAAACTTTCCAGACATAAATTGGAACTCAATCTCCGTTAAGTAAACAATATGACATTCATGAAAATACAATAATTTTTCCGGACGTAAACGTATATTTTATTGACTGAAATCGGTTCGTCTGTTTGACGTATGTGAATGGTACCTCTTAAACCCTCCGGAAATTGGATATTTTTAATTTCTTTTCCCCTTTGGAATGAGATTTGTTGCTGAAGTTTGGTGTGCATGACATTTCTATCCATTAGTTTAACATATGTTTTTTTTTTCCTTTATGGGTTTGAGATCAGTTATATATATATATATATATATATATATATATATATATATATATATATATATATATATATATTATATATATATATGTATATATGTGTGTATGTGTTTGTGCACACATATATATATGTGAATATATATGTATAATTTTCAGAAAAAAAGATATTGCAATGTAGAATCATAATTCTGAAGGCTAATAACCTTAAAAGATACAATGTTGTGTTTACACGAAGCATTGCTTATCTATTTGGGAAAAAAATATAGGTTTCGTTTGGAATGATACGAGAGTAATTAGATAAATCTAAGTATTTAGACATTTGGTTTTCAAGGCAATTATCTCTCCTTATAATTCCAGCGTTGATTGACACAATGAGAAGTAATTGACAGGTAAAGACGTCTGGCTTTATAACACGAAGGACCATTAATTTCATTCGACCTCTAATGATGAATTGATTTTTCTTTTTTATTTCTGATCAGTGAAGCTACTAATCCTGTTACAATTCTATTGGATCGGCCAATCAGGAGCAAGATCAGAAATTCAGTGACATCGGGTGGTAAAATTTATCGTCAACTGAAAAAATACTAAATTAATTGTCAAATATTTCAGTTTTCTATTGTCCGTCTTCTCTCTCTCTCTCTCTCTCTCTCTCTCTCTCTCTCTCTCTCTCTCTCTCTCCTGTGATGATTGAGTAAATTGATTGCCTGCTCATAATATAAAAAAGACCTTAGCTATCATATATCTTATATAATTATCTATATTCATTCAAGGAAAGTCTAAAAATTATATAAACTTATTGAAGCATCATTATATGTAATACTAGAACTCAAAGAATACTTAATCATCATTAGAATCTGTAATATAGGTGCTCTTAAGAAAATAACTTTGTTATATCCTAACGAATACGCTTACTATTCAAACCTAGTTGTAATTAAGAAACTCTCGTAATAAACCCTTCCAATTGATTTATAAATTCTTTACAAAAAATAATAATATAAAATCGACTTTAGCTATCAGATATTTTACATAATTATCGATATTCATTCAGGGAAAGTTTATAAAATATATAAAACTATTGGAGCATCATTTTTTGTTATATTAGAACTCAAAAAATACTTAATCATCATTAGAATCTGTAGTGTAGGTGCTCTTAAGAAAATTAACTTTGCTATATTCTAACGAATAAGCTTAATATTAAAGCCTAGTTTAGTTAAGAAGCTCTCGTAATAAACGTTCCTATTGGTTCATAAATTATTTACCCCAAAAAATAAAAAAGACAATAAAGAAAATTATCAAACGCTCCATTACAGACCACCCCATCGAGAAACAAGTAAAAATGTAATCGAGCAATTTCCAAAGTAAAGATACGAAAAATGCTAAGGTGAACATCAAAGAAGTTCTTTGGAAGTTTAGTGGGATTCAAACTTAATGGAAATCTTAACACATTTATTGCATGAAATGTTTTTCCCCTGCAAGTTGTAAAACGATCCAGGCCCCAGGCGCGGATGTGATGTTATGCGTAGGAAGTTTTCATATATTATCGAAGGGTGGAAATGCAGTATTTATCTTTAAATAACAAGTAAGATGCAGAAGAGATATGGAAGATAAAAAGAACAGAAATGGAGCGAAGAGGGAAATACTGATATCCAGATTTGACATTTTATTTTGAAGATGAATTAGTCGGAAAATGGAATGGTGCGTATTGTAATATTTTGCGACGGAGTTTCAAGATAAAAGGTTTAGAATTTCTTATGGCACTGGATTACTAATATTTCTCTCTCTCTCTCTCTCTCTCTCTCTCTCTCTCTCTCTCTCTCTCTCTCTCTCTCTCTCTCTCTCTCATTCTGAATATCTGGGAGTAGCCATAAAGGCTGCTCTTATATCTGATATGCTGACTTTAATAATTAACGCATAGCTAGTAGGTTGGCCAATGCACCGGCCGGCCGTTGAGATACTACCGCTTGAGAGTTATGGGGTCCTTTGACTGGCCAGACTGTACTACATAGGACCCTTCTCTCTGGTTATGGTTCTTCCCTTTGCCTACACAGACACCGAATAGTCTGGCCTATTCTTTACAGATTCTCCTCTGTCCTCATACACCTGACAACACTGAGATTGCAAAACAATTCTTCTTCACCCAAGGGGTTAACTACTGCACTGTAACTGTTCAGTGGCTACTCTCCTCTTGGTAAGGGTAGAAGAGACTCTTCATCTATGGAAATCAGCTCTTCTAGGAGAAGGACACTCCAATTTCAAACCATTGTTCTCTAGTCTTGGGTAGTGCCATAGCCTCTGTGCCATGGCCTTCCACTGTCTTGGGTTAGAGTTCTCTTGCTTGAGGGTACACTCGGGCACATGGTTCTATCTAATTTCTCTTCCTCTTGTTTTGTTGAAGTTTTTATAGTTTCTATCTAATTTCTCTTCCTCTTGTTTTGTTGAAGTTTTTATAGTTTATATAGGAAATATTTATTTTAATATTGTTACTAATCTTAGAATATTTTATTTTTCCTTATTTCCTTTCCTCACAGGACTATTTTCCCTGTTGGGGCCCCTGGGCTTATAGCATCCTACTTTTCCAACTAGTGTTGTAGATTAGCATTTAATAATAATAATGATAATAATAATAATAACAATAATAATAATAATAATACATATACATACATACATACAGTACTGTAAATTTACGAAAAACTATTGTGCATTGACGACTTGTTCATTAAATGTCGACAATTTGTCAGTTGTAACTTGCTATAACAGCCAGAGTCACAACAAAAGTAAGAAAATGAGAATGATGTCAAGCTTTAACTTGCCTTCACTAAAAATTTCAAAGGTCAAAGCGAATTCAAGTCACTTCTAGATTTTCTTCTTCAACATTAACGACATATGATTATATATTGCAAATAGTTTAGATATCAAATATTGTAATTGCGCCATCCGCATAAAAATTTGCATATGAAAAACAAATAAACTTCTCAACTCGCAATAAAGGAAAATCGAAATTTGAAATAATTTCCTTTGACTCTGAAAAGGAAAAGGAATATGAAGAAGCAGCTGTTTTCAATAAGACAATCAATGACTTTAGTCCAAGAGAATCTTATCTGATGACTTGTTCACATCAGCAAATCAAAGTTTGATGGTCTATCCTTTACTATATTCTTCTTTGGTTAGACTACTAGAAAATCTACCAATTTCCAGGGACTTCCATTCATACTAGAATATTTACCGTAATGGAATATGTAGTAAGGAATTCCGAACATAGGCGCAGATTTATGTACAATATCTATATTTTTGGATAGAATCAAGATCATAAGATCAGAGTTGTATAAATTGTAGATATCTTTTCTTTTCTATTTTTTGAAATCATAACCATGCGATCAGAGGTATACATTCTGTAAATCTCTCTTTTTTTTTCATTGCTTGAGGTACTGGAAGGAATACCAATTTCGAGTAAGGTTTATTTATATGTAATGGATTTCGTTTGAAAAGCAATAACCATTGACACCGCTTATTGGACATTGGCCATCTGGGTGCGATTTGGACGACGAGATAACTAAAGGTATTCGAAAGCTGTATTACGTTCCCGGATATGGTATGTGCATACGAATAAATAATTATTTATGTATATATTCTTATATATATATATATATATATATATATATATATATATATATATATATATATAACTATATATATATATATATATATATATATACACATATATATATGTACAGTATATATATATATATATATATATATATATATATATATATATATATATATATATATATATATATATATATGTACAGTATATATATATATGCGTGTGTGTGAAAGTCTATATAAATATATGTACAAAAATTTACAAAGATTTTCTCCTAGAAAAGTTGCTTACCATAACTAAAGTCTCTCTCCTACCCAAACCAATTGGAAAATAGCCACTAAACAATTACATTGAATTACTTAACCCCCTATGAGTGAAGCAAATTGTTTGGTTACATAGTGTTCACAGAGGTTTGAGAAATGAGGAGAATTTGTAAAGAATAGGCCAGACAATGCAATATATATATGTAGGCAAACGAAAAAAAAGTTGTAAACAGAAAAGGATTTACAGTAGTACTATCTGGCCAGTCAAAGGACTCCTCTCATTAGCGGCAGTATCCTAATGGGTGGCTGGTGCCTTGGCTAACCTACTACCTTTATAGGTAGTAGGAGAGTAAGTTTGGACTTATATTGTTATATATGTGATTTTTTTATCTTTTTCTACACAATGGGTTATTGTGTTTTCTATATGGTGTTAGATAATTATGAATACTTTCGTATTACCTTCATACTTTTCCTCAAGGTTGAGGTAAATAAGTTTTTACAGTTATTTGAGGAAATGGGGAATCCAGAATCTCATTAAGGGTGAAGTAATCATTCCCAATTTTTAGTATTTGCTGGCTTGTCTATTACCTAACCTATCCACGAAGGGTATCTATCTATCTATCTATCTATCTATCTATATATATATATATATATATATATATATATATATATATATATATATATATATATATATATATATATTTATATATATATATATATATATATATATATATATATATATATATATATACACTAACTGAACTCGAGATGGATATTGTATATGAGTTCGGCATTGTCTCTCATTGATTTCGCAGACTAACACTCAGTTCACTCTAATGTTGCTACATTTAACATCATATTGAAGGAGGCTATATGATAGCTGTGTCTTTTCAATTGTAGATATTATAATATAATTTGACAGGAACAGGGAAACTATATTTCCGATCAATCCCTGAAGTTTTCATTGGGAGATGTGGATTATTCTAGGAACAATTTACTACGCCTTCAAAATTAAGCATTCAACCCATATCGAAATAAACGTTTGCTATGCTTTTGTATAGCACATTTCAACATGAAAATTGGTATGTACAAAGCATCCATCCCCTAAATCCCCGAAAATTTCATTCAGATATGTGAAGTTTTCTACGAGTAATTTACAACACCGCCGAAAATCGGCCTCTCACGGATATCGAAAAATGGCTACTGTGATTTTCCTATGGCAAGTATCAATACAAAAATCGGTATGAATTTAATTCACATAATACTCATCTAACCTCGTGAAAATAAATTGGCTATTTGTAAAACTCTAGGAGTAATTTGTGGCTCCTCAATGATTGTTCAGCTAAAAATTGTCACTCATGAACAAAAGTGACAGCTAGGGCATGCCGATAGTAAGTATAAACATGAAAATTGGTAGAAACAATGTTTATTTATTTCAAAATAATGCAATGAAATTTTATTTGAATATATTTATTGGTATAGGAGATATTGACTTCGCCACCGAAATTATCAGCTACCCCCCCCCCCCCCCACCGCCCCAACCACCTCGCTCCGAAATCTATGAGTAGGGAATGACTGCGATACGGGTGGACGAGATACCTTAGAAAAAATTTGGCAGTTCATTTAAGGTCACTCACTTCGTTTGTGTGTATATATATATATATATATATATATATATATATATATATATATATATATATATATACACACACACTCTTAATCTTACTCTTACTCTGGGAGCCTCGGACCAGGCTGATCCCATGCTGCTTTGACGGTTTGTCTCCAAAGAGCCCTATCCTCCGCAAGTTCCATCCACTCATTGGGGTATATTTCCAGGATGTCCAAATCTTTAATTAAGTTATCCATCCATATCTTTCTAGGCCTTCCTCTTAGTCTGGTAGCTAAGGGTTTACCTAACATAACTCTTCTAGTCAGCCTTCTCTCCTCCATTCTAGCAATATGTCCTGCATATTGAAGTCTCTGTGATCTAATACCATCAGAGATAGGCGGTAGTCCTGAGAGAGCTATCAATTCATGAAAGTGGCGCCTGAGCCACTCTCCAGTTTCGTCATCACAAACCGGTCCCCAGATCCGCCTCAAGATACTGTGTTGAAAAACTTCAAGTATTATATCCAACTGTGTAGTGAGTGTCCATTTTTCACATCCGCATAGGACCACAGGATGGATAATGGCGGTATATATTTGTGTTTTTGTGGGCCTAGATAAAATTCTGGATCTTAAGGTATTATCGAGTGCTCATGAACATCTTGTCCCTGCTGCAATACCTAATATAACTTCTTCCTGGATCATGTTGCGTAACATTATGGTGGAGCCAAGATATTTAAATGTGGCTAGTGCTTTCAGTTGTGATACTCCAAAATACACATCTCAAACTAGATTTGGCGTTCTTGAAACCTCCATTATCTTTGTTTTTGCAATGTTTATTTTCATTCCTGTACGTTCTGCATTGTTTTTAAACTGTACATATGTTTCTTCGATGCTAGGTAGATAGTCTCCACAAACGTCCACATCATCAGTATATCCAAGTTTGTCTATAACGGTATTATCCAGCTGGATGGGTAATCTGGTAGGAGCTGTATTTTGCATTATCCATTCCCATACTAAGTTAAATAAAAGTGTTGATAGAGCGCATCCCTGCTTTAGTCCTCCATGGATGTCAAAGGACTCTGTCAGTATTCCCTCGACCTTGATCCTGCACGTCGTATTCTGGTAGCACATCTGAACCAGATTTATAAATTTCTCTGTTAAGTGGAAGAACTTTAGTATGTTCCATAATGATGTTCGATGTCATATGATTGCTTGAAGTCTATGAATACATGGTAAGAATTTATGTTGAACTCCCAATATTTCTCTAGAGCTTGCCTTATGGTGAAAATTTGGTCAGCTGTAGCTCGGACTGGTCTAAAGCTTGTCTGATAGTCACCTATTATATCTTCACAATAAACTGGTAATCTTTTGTATAAAGTATTTGCAAGGTTTTGTATCCAACTGGGAGTATGCAAATGCTTCTGTAGTTTCCACATATAGTGCGATCTTTTTTTATGTAGTACTGCCAGAATCCCTTCCTCCCAGTATGATGGCATTACTTCATTCTCTCATATGCTATACAGTAAGCTAATAATCTTATGAAGAGCCTGGCCCCCTACTTGATTAGTTCTGTAGCTATATTATCAATCCCAGCTGCTTTATTATTTTTAAGTTTTCTTATAGAATCTGTAATTTCCTCTCGGGTTGGTGCCTCCACATCACCGATATTTCCCTCTATCTCCATTTCATCCACTGGGTTATGAGGTGGCGGCCGATTGAAAAGCTCCTTAAAGTGTTCTATCCACCTTCGATGTATTTCTTTTTTCCAATAATTATATTACCTTTATTTGTGATTAAGTTAATTCTTGGCTAGAATCCATTTCTCGTCTTATTAATTCCCTGAAATTTCTCGTTTTTCCATGCGCTCTATTTTCTTCAATTTCTCTCAGTTCCTCTCCTACCTTCTCTTTTTCTCTTCTGTTTTTGTTTGTTGTTAAATTTCTAGACAATCTGAAATCTTCTCTCTTATCGATATTAGCCCTGTCTTCTATCCATTTCATCCTACAGCGTTTTCTTCTTTCAGCAGTACTTCTACACTCTTCATCAAATCAATTATTCCTCCCACGTGCATTGATACATGGTCATACAGATTCCATAGCAGCTTTAGTCACTACTGACTTTATTGTCTCCCAACCCGATGTTATTTCCTCTTCTTCCAGTAGTTCAAATCTATTTTGTACATTTATGGCATAGGCATCTCTTACGTCTGTCTCTTCTAGTTTATATATATATATATATATATATATATATATATATATATATATATATATATATATATATATATGTATGTATATATATATACATATATATATATATATATATATATATATATATATATATATATATATGTATATATATATGTATATATATATACATATATATATATATATATATATACATATATATATATATATATATGTATATATATATATATATATATATATATATATATATATATATATATATATATATATATATATATATATATATATATACACACACTCTGACCATCCTTTACATTCAGATCTCCCAGGACAATTCTATCCTGTTTGCAATACTAGGCAGGCAGTTATTTCCTCTTCTTCCAGTAGTTCAAATCTATTTTGTACATTTATGGTATAGGGATTTCTTACGTCTGTCTCTTCTAGTTTATATATATATATATATATATATATATATATATATATATATATATATATATATATATATATAGGTATGTATGCATATATATATATATATATATATATATATATATATATATATATATATACAGTATATATATATATATACTGTATATATATATATATATATATATATATATATATATATATATATATATACAGTATATATATATATATATATATATATATATATATATATATATATATATATATATATATATATATATATCCTTTACATTCAGATCTCCCTGGACAATTCTATCCTGTTCGTAATTCTAGGCAGGCAGTTAATTCTAATAGCCAGGCCTTCCCACCACGAGGCTCAATAAAACACGGTATTCTAGAAGTTTTATTCCAGGTGTTGCCAAGTTGGAGCAAATATTTTTATGTTGACCAGGCTGACATGAGTCTTTTTATAGTTTATATATGACATATCTGTTTTTGACGTTGTTAATAGTTTATATATGACATGTGTGTTTTGATGTTGTTACGGTTTTTACAATGATATAATGTTAATTTATATTCTTAATTTATTTATTTCCTCATTTCCTTTTCTCACTGGGCTATTTTTCCCTATTGGAGCCCTTGGCCTTATAACATCTTGCTTTTCCAACTAGGGCTGTAGCTTTTGCTAGTAATAATATATATATATATATATATATATATATATATATATATATATATATATATGTATATATATATATATATATATATATATATATATATATATATATATATATATAGAATGGTTATTTTATCGGAAACCTTAACACACCTTCATGTGTGTATATCTCTCTCTCTCTCTCTCTCTCTCTCTCTCTCTCTCTCTCTCTCTCTCTCTCTCTCTCTCTCTCTATATATATATATATATATATATATATATATATATATATATATATATAATATATATATATATATATATATATATATATATATATATATATATATATATATATATATATATAATCAAGAAGAAGAATTGTTTCTTAATGTTATAGACATTAATATATCATAGTCAATATAAATATATTTTTCAGCTTAAATTTAATAATTCAGTGGGTACCAATAAACACAGTATTGAGGACTTTCTCATAAAAATCTAGATAAAAAAAATTTTATTGGTTCATCGACTTCTACGTGATAAGAATAATATAAATATTTATTTATACTAGTGTCTTGTGGAATCTCAAGAATTATCATAAATGACTTGACTATAATTTATATACTTATTTTCAAAACTTATTTTTACACCTTAACGTCATTCAATTATTCAGTGGAATCCTCAACAGCCCTCCACCACCAACCCGTTACACTGTAACCTCGTCCTATTGCCAACTGGATAAAGCATTAGCGTTCATTTAACCAATTAACCATTAACATTCTTCCCTATGTCAATGCCATTCCTAAACAGGAATCCTTGCGAACATAATATCGTTGATTCAGGAATTACGAACAAGAAATGATAAAACAAAAAGCGTACACTACGTTTTATCACAGCTCGCCCTTTGTTTTGTGTGTCAATATTCGAATTCCTCAATGTTAAGCAAACACAAAATGCAACTATGAAATATTCAAAGTAAAAAAAGCTCTTTGAGTAAACTTCTAATTTTTAGGAATACTTCTTACAATGATCCGAATTGAACGTAATGTCCCTTCGGGAATTCATTACAGAGGTAAACGTATTTAATGTATTTATTAATATTATTGTATGCTGCCAGAGGTTCCACACCCCAATCCGTATGTTATGAGTAGGGTAATGTATCATTTAGATTCATAAAAGTAGCGAGATGTTAAAGAGGTGCAGGAGAAGAGATAAATACAGACACGGGAAGCTCAAGGGAAATATTTGTTCTAATTAGGACTTTGGAATAACGTAAATTGCAAGATTTTGCTTAATTTTCCAAGGGATCAATTTCTTATAACGTGTCTACTTGAGCGTGTTATTTATTCTCTTTTTGTGTGGGGATACATTTTAAGTGGTTTTTTTTTTAGCATATACATAGTATAGATAAATTTAGTGGGATGACCCTGTAGTCCATTACTTGAAGAGTGTGTTTAACACTTATATTTCATTCCCGTCATTAATTTTCTATTTCCAAGAAGTGGTTCGAATTACTTAAATAATTCTCTGAATATCTTTATACGTTCTAAGTGGATAACGTGTCGTAAAGTTGATGAAATCTGCATTGTTCCCCTGAGAATCATTTCTAGATTAGATACTGTATATCAACCAAACTAAATCGGAGGGAAATTATTGTTATAACGAGGACAACCAATCTTCCAATTGGTCGAGGACATTTTGACAAGAACAAACAAATAAAACGGTCAGAACGTTCCATTATATTCCGTCTTATGTTTTCAGTAATTATTCCTCGTTTTCACACTGGTAGGTAGAGACAAACACTCAAAGGAAGTTTGCAATGTGTAGTAATGAAAAGTGCTTCAATAACCTCCTTTGAAATGTAGGTTTCCTGATGATATTCTTGAGAGACTCGAGAGAATTGTCCCTTCCTATCACTCGTAGCAGAGCTTCTCCAGAATAATATTTTATTTCCTTTCTAAGTTGCCCGAGATTCCAGCACCCTTATCCTTTGGTATACGAACCCCTATATATCATAGTTTCAAAAGTATGATTCACGACCAAATAACCTGTGAGATGTGGAAGGACTGAGAGAAAAAAAGAGATAAGGCAGAGACAGAGGACGCAGAAGGAAATATTGATGTTTTGATTAGACAGTCGGCATTATTGATGGTGTACGAAAGCTTTGGAATAACTTTCAACATTGGAATTCGAAACGAGAAGTTTTGACAATATTTCCATGGTATTAGGGGCCATTATTTATAAATGCCTCTCTCTCTCTCTCTCTCTCTCTCTCTCTCTCTCTCTCTCTCTCTCTCTCTCTCTCTCTCTCTCTCTCTCTCTCTCTCTCTCTTATAAAGAAGTTTACATCAATCAACACATTCCATCAAAGAACAATAAGAAGTCCAATATGGTGAATATGCTGATTTATGCATTGGGAAAAAGAATGCCAAAATGGTGCAGTACATGTAAAATATGGTATCCCATTAATAATCCTCAACAACTGATTAGAAAATGCGATGCCTCCCATGTTCCAACATGTTCCTACATGTGCTGAAATACAGCAAATAATGAAAAAAAAAAAAAAACAGAAACACAAAGGTATTCTGCTCAACAGGCTTAGTCTGGATAGAAAATATAATTAAGTCGAGACTAAAGAAGAAGAAGAAGAAGAAGAAGAGAAAAATGAACAGGATATGTGTAAGGATGCAGAGGAAATCAATGATATAAATTAAGATGCCATGCAACAACATACATACGAAGAAATAAATTATCAGATAGAAACAAATAATAGACCCAAGAGACTCTACCCGGACCTACACTCTTTTAAGGAAGAGCAAGAACAAGAAAAAAAAGAAAAGAAAGATATAGTCTGCAATTTGCTGAAAAGAGGGAATTGCAGATTTGGCGAAAGATGCTACTACAAGCATCCAAAGATATGCCATAATTATGAAATATAAGGTAAATCTGCGTATTTAGATGGATATGGAGAGGAATGCAGAGATCTCCATCCAAAAATATGCATAAACCTAAATGAAGGAAAAGGATGCAAATACAACAAAAAATGTCGATATATGCATCCTGCAACCATGAATGAATGTAAGCAAACTCAGCAAACAGAAAAGAATAAATGAAAGCAAAAATGAAACAAAAAAAGAAACAAAAAAGCAGGCCGAGTATATACCGCGCTATGTACCAAAGGCCCCAAGATATGATGCCTTTCAACCCAAATATACACATTTAGAGCCCTACTTCAAAGAATGCATCTATAATGCCAGGGGTTGGTGCAGATATGGTGATAATTGCAGGTATATACACAAATATAAATATGGAGGCGAAAGAGCAAATATAGTAGAAAAGCTGGATTTTTAATGGCAAAATTCCTGGAAATGAAGAAAAGAACATCATATCAGAACAGGAAGGAAGCATGGGAGAATCCATATTATTACCAATATTAAATAATGGCGATGAAACACAAACCATAATAGTAATGAATGCACAAGGTTTAGTAGCTCTAAAAGTAAAATAGAGTTCTTAGAAGAACTAACCCAAATTGGAAAAATAGATATATTAAATATAAGTGAAAGATGGTATTCCCAAGAGACTAGCCGTGATGATCAGATAAAGGGTTTCTAAACATATAGATCAGACAGAACAAATAGGAATCAAGGGGGAACCTCAATATATGGAAGAGACATAAATCCAGGAAAAGTCTGTGAAAAATACAGCAACACAGAATGTGAATTGATTGCGGTAGAATTTGAATTTGAAAAACTAGTGAATATTGTAGTTTACAGACCCCAAAATACTAAGGAGTTTGACATAATAATAAAAAAAATAGATGACATATGTAGAAACCATAAAGATTGGAATATACTCCTATCTGGAGATTTTAATTTTCCTTTCATGGATTAGAAAGAACGGATAGAAGAAAGTGGTTGTATATATACATATAAAAAAGAGAGTAATAGTAGCGCAGAAGATAAGAGGCAATTTGAAAAGCTTCAAGATATGCTATTAGAACATAATATGCAACAAATAAACCACATTCCAACAAGAAAGGAAAATGTCATAGATCTAGTATTTGTGAATGAGGTGAATTATGTTAAAGAAATAATATTGTATAACACGGGAATTTGAGACAACAATGTCATAGAATTAATAGTCCATTCCAAAGCAAGTGATCGCAGAATTAATCAAAGCACAAAGCGTTGGGAAGGATATGGAAAATATAATTTTTACAGTAAGAATATAAAATGATCAGAAATAAACGAAGAACTGAACAATGAATGGAAAAATGTATTTGTATGTGATAAAATACAGGTAAATACAGACATACTGTACAAAATACTGGAGAAAATTGTTGAGAAATATGTACCGAAAAAAAAACAATAAACAAAAAACATGCATACCAAGAGACAGAAGGATCTTATTTCAGAAAATTAGAAAATGGAAGAAAAATCTAACAAAAAAAAATGTGTGGAAAATGATGGAAATAAAATGCTAGATAGAAAATGCAGAACAAAAGATTATACAATCGAAAGAAAATGAAAAAAGGGACTTAGAAGAAAGGACTCTTCAAAATATATATATATAAAAAAAAAACAAAGTACTTTACTCCTATGCAAAAAAGATGAATGAAGGGAGATTAGAGTATAGGCCCTCTAAGAATTGAAGGACGGTTAACGAATGGATAAAAGGCAATATGCAACATATTAGCAGAAAAATATAAGAGTTCACGCCAAGAATTGCGATTGAGAATAATGAAATGGAAATGAGCAAAGAAAATGTTGAATATTTAATGGATATAGATATTAATGAAGCAGATATTGACAAGGCTATAAGCGAAATTAAAGATGGATTGGCAGCCGGACCAGATGGAGTCCCAGCGATTTTGTTAAAAAAAACTGCACACACTATCGCGAAGCCGCTTGCAATACTGCTAAGACAAAGTGTAGATATGAGCAAGATATATGTTAAACATAAATTAGCTTATATGACCCCTATTTTCAAAAGTGGATCAAGACTAGAGGCAAGCAATTATAGACCTGCTAGTCTAACATCACTTATTATGAAAGTGTATGAGAGGGTAATAAAAAAAGAAAATAATGAACCATTT
This sequence comes from Palaemon carinicauda, assembly GCF_036898095.1. Classification (NCBI taxonomy): domain Eukaryota; kingdom Metazoa; phylum Arthropoda; class Malacostraca; order Decapoda; family Palaemonidae; genus Palaemon; species Palaemon carinicauda. Next base: position 109,711,017 of record NC_090733.1, read on the forward strand.
GGTTAATAATTTGTTTAATATAGGTCAACACGGTTTTGTGCCTGGAAAAAGTACACAAACCCAACTGATAGCACACTATGAAAACTTATACAAAAATATGATAAATGAAAAAGACACAGATGTGATCTATCTAGATTTTGCAAAAGCCTTTGACAAGGTAGACCATAATATATTAGAGAAAAAAATGAGAAAGCACAATATTGTGGGAAAGATAGGAAAATGGGTAAAAGAATTCCTGCAAAACAGCAAACAGATAGTGGTTGCAGATGAAGAGAAATCAGATGAAGCTCAGGTAATATCAGGCGTGCCACAAGGTACGGTATTAGCTGCACTGCTGCTTGTTATTATGATCTCAGACATAGATTGTGATGTTAAAAACTCTGTAGTGAGAAGTTTTGCAGATGACACAAGAATAAGTAGAGAAATTACTTGTGATGAAGATAGGAACTCACTTCAAACTGATCTAAACAAAATATATGAATGGGCAGAGATAAATAGGATGGTATTTAACTCTGATAAATTTGAATCAATAAATTATGGAAACAGAGAAGGAATGGTATAGCCATACAAGGGACCTAATAACGAGACAATCACAAACAAGGAAGCAATTAAAGACCTTGGTGTAATTTTAAATAGGAATATGTTATGCAACGATCAAATAGCAACAATGTTGGCTAAATGTAAAGCAAAAATGGGAATATTATTCAGACACTAAAACAAGAAAAGCTGAACACATGATCATGCTTTACAAAACTTATGTACTTAGTACACTCGAGTACTACAATGTGATATGATACCCACACTACCAAAAGGATATTGCACAAATAGAGAGTGTACAAAGGTCCTATACTGCTAGAATAGAAGAACTTAAGGACCTTGACTACTGGGAATGACTGCAATTTTTAAAACTATACAGTCTAGAAAGGAGAAGAGAACGCTACATGATAATACAAGCATAGAAGCAAATGGAAGGATTTAATGAAAACATCATGGAGCTAAAAATATCAGAAAGAGCAAGACGAGGTAGATTGATAGTGCCAAAAAATATACCAGGAAAACCAAGGAAGGCGCACAGGACATTAATCCACTATGCACCAGCATTGATAATACAGCAACTATTTAATGCGCTGCCAGCTCATCTAAGAAACATATCAGGAGTGAGCATAGATGTGTTTAAGAATAAGCTTGATAAATACCTAAGATGCATCCCAGACCATCCAAGACTGGAAGATGCAAAATACACCGGAAGATGCATTAGCAACTCTCCGGTGAATATACGAGGTGCTTCACACTGAGGGCCCTTGGGGAACCCAAACATAGAATAAGGCATAAGGCTCTCTCTCTCTCTCATTCCGAAGATCAAAGCCAAGTTTTATTCAATGAGCTGACCCTTACCAATAACAAATGCAACCTATTGCAAAACAAAGGTCTTAGAAATGTCCTTAGTTATTACACTGAGCAATTCTGTGTATATTTATTAAATCTATTGTGGAGAGTAATGAACACCACGGAATGGTTTTTGAAAAAAGCTAATGAAAATTAGAGCTCAAAGTTTGGGGGTCGGTTCAAAACCACACCGGTAAAAGCAATCGTGTGTATTTGAAACGATTACAACCTAGGAAACACAAACTAGAGCCAGCGTATTTGGGTCCGTACCGGGTAAAGATGGTTAAGTCTAACACAGTTGTGATACAAAGCATTGTTAATGGTGCAGTGTGTGAACATCATCAGGCACACATACAAATGGTACCTGAAGAGGTAGTTTTCAAAAGTGTTCCTCCTTACCCCTGCATACGTGACATCCCTCGAGTTGATGAGTATATTTTTTTTCCTTAGCTGTTCTTGTTATTTGAACAGACCTCATTTCTTCTTTTGATGTGTTTTAAATAAACTTGATGGTAACAATGTGTTCTTTTATGTTTATGCTATATTTATACATAAAAGGTTGTGGTAATTTAGCTGAGTGTGAAAATACATATAACAGTGCTGAGTGAACCTAAAAACAATCAGAGGTTGAATGGGTCAAGTGAGATCCGTCAGGCGGATGCTGTATTATTCATGTATTTATATGATTCCTGGTTGCTGGGGCCGGGGCGGTTCCCGAATGGCAAGTGGCTGCGGGATTAAAGTTCAGCCTTGAGGATAGGCAGTGTTAGAGAATGTGTATATGTGAATACCTTATACTTAATGTTATTAGAGAAGGGTGGGAAGGTGAATGATTTTCTCGAGAAAACGGGTAGTGGCCACCAGTTGAAAGTTGCAACTGAATGTGTTGTGGAGATTTAAATAAATGGTGAAATGTTGGTGGTGAGTTTTGTTGCAAAATTGTGCTGTAAACCCGGACAAGTAAAATCGAGGGATGAAGGAATATCTATTTCTACCCCTGTCCCGCCCAAGAGGCCTGTATTACCCGCAACCAGAGAGAGGTTATTGATGAGGTTATGTAGACCTGATGTTATGATTTTTTTTTTCACTTTGGGTATTCTGTGTTTTGGTTGCAGAGGTCTTAAGAAGAAGTGAGTGGAATTATTTATATTGTGTTGTGTACATTTTTACATGCAATATTTCATTTTTTTATTTTTTTGTGGAAGATGTGTTATTTTTTTTGTGATTTCTATATATATATTTTATGTTGCATTTCTGTTTAGTACATGCCATACCTATTCCGGGTTGGAGTGTCTTCCATATATCATAGACTAGTGAGGACGAGTGCGCACCTCCTCCAGAAGTGAGGAGCTTTGGGAGGTGGGAAGGGGGGGGGTTTGAGTGATGTCCTAATTCATGTATATATGGGTGTGTTTTACATCAATATTCATAAGTATTCCACTAAAACCTATGTGTCAGCATGCTTTGCAATGGTTGCAATTTGGTAACGAAGGGAGTAGTTAGTTGCTGGTGAGCTCTCGAGTTGACAAGTCCCTCGCCTGAGAGGGTAGTTGTGTATAGTGTACTTACGAACTAACCTTTTGTAATAAATGAAGAAAACCCATAAGCCGACGTCTCATTATCCGTCTGCACGGGTCATATATATATATATATATATATATATATATATATATATATATATATATATATATATATATATATATATATATATATATATATATATATATGTGTGTGTGTGTGTGTGTATGTGTGTGTATGTATGTATGTATGTATGTTTCTCTTTGTTTAATTATAATTTATGTATATAATTTTATAAAGATTTTCAAATGCCATCAAACTTTTTTTCTTGGTACCAAGACATACCTATAAAGTATCATATAATGTCAATAATATAATAGAATAAAATATCAAAGGTTAACATAATTGCCTGTTAAAAGGGGTTATGCAAGTCTTAATTTCTCAACGGGTCGTAAAAGGTTGAATTTTTATTCTATAATCCTAAAAAATTTGCCCTATTCCTTCATTGCCTTCCGTATTAGAGAGAGAGAGAGAGAGAGAGAGAGAGAGAGAGAGAGAGAGAGAGAGAGAGAGAGAGAGAGAGAGAGAGAGAGGTTGATCAAGGAATTGCAAACTGTGTTCAAGAATTCAAAGAAATTTGCCAAACTTGTGTTTAGATAAACTATCATCCAACCTCGCATTGCTAATCAAACAAACACATTCGAATAACATCTATTGTAGCGAAAAGCCCTTGTTCAACCTTTTAAGAATAAAGGAAACTTCTGATATTATCCTACAGAACTTCAATAGAATCTTCCTCTTCTTCACGTGAATTATAACAATGTTATTTTTTTTTCAATAACATCCCTTATCCTGTAATATTCCTTTTCCTGCCAGAAGTTTCAGCCCTCGGGACTTGATTTATAAGTTATGAGTAGGAAGTCCCATATTGCCTTAGGTGAATTTGGATATGTGTAATTTATGATCAAATAACCAGCAATAAATGGAAAAGGAAGAATAACAAAACCGAGCACGAACTGCGAACTGAGAGGGAAAACTAATATCAGATGATAAGACATTTTATCTTCAACTTTCAAAGTTGCAGCAGCTTTGTCAATGGCTTTATGATTTATAGATGTTACTCTCTCTCTCTCTCTCTCTCTCTCTCTCTCTCTCTCTCTCTCTCTCTCTCTATATATATATATATATATATATATATATATTTATATATATATATATATATATATATATATATATATATATATATATATATATATATATACTGCATATATATACTGTATATATATAAATATATATATATATATATATATATATATATATATATATATATATATATATATTCTGCATATATTTATATATATATATATATATATATATATATATATATATATATATATATATATATATATATATATATATTCTTATTAAATTAAAAGCTCAAGTAGAGACGACTGGCGAAATCTACAGTACACAGGGGGATAGGATAGGTGGGGGAGGGTTGGGAGGGAGTTAGGATTGTAATGACTTGAGAGAATAGTGTTAAAGTGAAGTACAGTGGGAGGTGAAAAGATTGGGGCTGATTCAGTAGCTTTTTGTTGTTGGTTATTTGCTGTGACATCATGTCTTGTGGACTTCCAGGGGGTGAGTTGTTTTGTGTCATCATGATTATTCCTTATCTGGGGCATGACGTTCACTAGTTCGAGTGTTTCGTTGTTTTCATTTGTGCTAATATTATTATTATTATTATTACTATTATTATTATTATGATTTAGGTCATGTATGTTTCTTTTGTTTCCATTTTGGAATTTTCGTAGGGTTTTCATTTTTGATTGAGCCATTGTGCATGCTGGTGCTATTGGATATTCGAATGTAGGTCTTATCAGGCTTTTGTAAATGTTTATTGTTATGTTTTTATCCAATAGTTTGAAACGTTTTATTGCTCCTTTTCTGTGTTTTGTCAGTTGGAGTTTCTGTTTGATATAGCAGCTTATGCCAGTTCTTTCGATGGAGAGACTAAGGATTTTAACTTTGTTGTTAAATAGAATATTTATGTTGTTTACTGTTTTTGGTGCTCGTTTATTTTTTTTTATACAGATAAGAGTTGAAATATGTTGCTGTTTGTTTTTATTCTCATAATTATTGATTCGTTTGATTTATCTTTTTTTTTTTTTAAATCTTTTGAAATTTGTAGGATGCATTAATATTTATGTTATGTCATGTGCATAGGCATAATTCATGGCATATTCGTGGGTGATTGGCATATCTACTCTGTAGATTATAAAAAGTGTTGGGGATAGTATGGCCCCCACCCGCCGGGTGGTACCCCACGTTTTATATCTATTGTTCCTCCCTGTTTCCAATTTCTACTACGTATTCTGACAGTTCTGTCTTTCATGTAGCTTGAGAGGAGTTTTCCATTATTATTGGTAGTTCAGTAGGAGTATTTTATATTTGAAGCCGCCATGCCATACTTTGTCAAATGTCTTTGAGATTTCTCTGCAGATGACATTGCATTGGTGTTTTTAATCTAGTTGGTTCATGGCTATTGTTTCGTAAATTGCCATGGGGACAGTTTCAGTGCTTCTCCTTGTTCTGAAACCATGTTGGTGTTTGTAGTAATTGTTATTTTCTAGGAATCTCCTTAGTCTTGTGTTTATGATTTTCTCAAACGCTTTTCCGGGAACTTCCAGCAAAGTGATTGGCCTTCTGTTTGCTGGCAGTTTTGGGTCTTTCCCTGGTTGTGGGGTAGGGGGGGGGGGGGAGTATGCGAATTCCTTCTTTGTTTGGTTTTCGGTCATATCTCATTGAGAGTGTAAGGTTTAATATTAATTGGAGCCTTCTCCATGCCGCCATTGGTAGTTTTGATAGCATTAGCTTGTTTATGCCGCTTTTACCGGGTGCTTTGTGTTTAAATGATTTCACCGCTTTCATTATCTCGTGTATTTTAACGTCTGCTATTAAGTAGTTGTCCTCAGCCAGTCTTTGCAGACTGGATGAGGGGTTGTTCGTTCCCTATTTCCTTGTAGGAAGTTGAGAACTTCTGTTTCTGTGTGTGTCTAAATTTGGATTTTTTCTGTAATTTCGAATGTGCTTGCCCATGTTTCGGTTAGTGATTGAATTTGATCTTCGATATTTTCTACTTTATCAACATTACTGTTAATTAAGTATGGTGTTTCTATTTTTTGTTTTCCGAGTAATATTTGTAGTTTTACCCAGAATTTTTCTGGGTGGCGAAATCTAACCTAGGCCATTCGCGTCGGTAGGCGTCAGATAATGATATAAATATCGAAAATTTGTATGCTCAGTTCCTACCGGAATGTTTAAAATCCGTCTTGGATTTTTTGGATTTTTTTTTTTTTCAGATAGAAAATTCCTTGATTCATAAATGTAATCCTCTGAAATTTTATATACCTTTTTGGCAATATCACTCTCATGAAAATAAAAGGTTTTTATATACCATGATGTCAACGAGCCTTTGTAGTCCCGCTGGATTTAAATCGTTGATTGAATATCTTGTAACGACACAAACAGATTATTGTGGGGGGGATGGGTGTCGGATGCTTGTTTTTGACTCCAAAGAAATTACAAGAGCGAAGGTCATATATGGTTTTTCAATTACCGTCTGTCTGAAAAACTTTCCAGACATAAATTGGAACTCAATCTCCGTTAAGTAAACAATATGACAGTCATGAAAATACAATTATTTTCGTAGATGTAAACAGATTTGATTGACTGGAATCGGTTCGTCTGTTTGACGTCTCTTAAGGGTACCTCTTAAGCCCTCCGGAAGTTGGATATTTTTATTTTATTTTCCCCTTTGGAATGAGATTTGTTGCTGAAGTTTGGTGTGCATGACATTTCTATCCATTAGTTTAACATATGTTTTTTTTTTTCCTTTTTGGGTTTGAGATCAGATATATATATATATATATATATATATATATATATATATATATATATATATATATATATATATATATATATGTATATATATATATATATATGTATATATATATATATATATATATATATATATATACACATATATAATGTGTGTCTGTATGTTTGTGTATGCATATATGTATGTGAATATGTATGTATGAATTTTAGAAAAAAATTTAGTGCAATATGGAATCATAATTCTGAAGGCTAATAACCTTATTAGATAGACTTTAGATACAATGTTGGTTTCACACGAAGCATTGCTTATCTCTTTGGGAAAAATTATAGATTCGATTGGAATGATACGAGTCATTAGCTAAATCTAAGTATTTAGACATTTGGTTTTCAAGGCAATTATCTCTCCTCATGATTCCCGCGTTGATTGACACAATGAGAAGTAATTGACAGATAAAGACGTCTGGCTCTATAACACGAAGGACCGATAATTTCATTCGACCTATATTGATGAATTGATTTTTCTTTTTTATGTCTGATTAGTGAAGCTGCTAATCATGTTACACTTCTATTGAGTCGGCCAATCAGGAGCAAGATCAGAAATACAGTGACATCGGGTGGTAAAATTTATCGTCAAGTGTAAAAATACTAAATTAACTGTCAAATATTTCAGTTTTCTATTATCCGTCTCCCCCCCCCCCACCCCCCACCCCCCACCCTTCTCTCTCTCTCTCTCTCTCTCTCTCTCTCTCTCTCTCTCTCTCTCTCTCTCTCTCTCTCTCTCTCTCCTGTGATGATTGTGTAAATTGATTGCCTGCTCATAATACAAAAAAGACCTTAGCTATCTTATATCTTACATAATTATCTATATTCATTCAGGGAAAGTCTCAAAACTATATAAAATTATTGAAGCATCATTATATATAATACTAGAACTCAAAGAATACTAAATCATCATCAGAATCTGTAATGTAGGTGCTCTTAAGAAAATAACTTTGTTATATTCTAACGAATACGCTTACTATTCAAACCTAGATGTAATTAAGAAGTTCTCGTAATAAACCCTTCCAATTGATTTATAAATTCTTTACAAAAAATAATAATATAAAATCGAGTTAAGCCATCAGATATTTTACATAATTATCGATATTCATTCAGGGAAAGTGTATAAAATATATGAAATTATTGGAGCATCATTATTTGTTATATTAGAACTCAAAAAATACTTAATCATCATTAGAATCCGTAGTGTAGGTGCTCTTAAGAAAATTAACTTTGCTATATTCTAACGAATAAGCTTAATATTAAAGCCTAGTTTAGTTAAGAAGCTCCCGTAATAAACGTTCCTATTACTTTATAAATTATTAACCCCCTAAAAAAGAAAAGACAATAAAGAAAATTATCAAAGGCTCCATTGCAGACCACCCCATCGAGAAACAAGTAAAAATATAATCGAGCAATTTCCAAAGTAAAGATACGAAAAGTGCTAAGGTGAACATCAAAGAGGTTCTTTGGAAATTTAGTGGGATTCCAACCTAATGGAAATGTTAACACATTTATTGCATGAAATGTTTTTCCCCTGCAAGTTGTAAAACGATCCAGGCCCCAGGCGCGGATGTAATGTTATGCGTAGGAAGTTCCATATATTATCGAAGGGTGGAAATGCAGTATTTATCTTTGAATAACAAGTAAGATGCAGAAGAGGTATTGAAGATAAAAAGAACAGAAATGGAGCGAAGAGGGAAATACTGATATCCAGATTTGACATTTTATTCTGAAGATGAATTAGTCGGAAAATGGAATGGTGCGTATTGTTAGATTTTGCGACGGAGCTTCAAGATAAAAGGTTTGGAATAATTTATGGCATTAGATTACTGATAATTCTCTGTCTGTCTGTCTCTCTCTCTCTCTCTCTCTCTCTCTCTCTCTCTCTCTCTCTCTCTCTCTCTCTCTCTCTCTCTCTCTCTCTCTCATTCTGAATATCTGGGAGTAGCCATAAAGGCTGCTCTTATATCTGATATGCTGACTTTAATAATTAACGCATAGCTAGTAGGTTGGCCAATGCACCGGCCACCCGTTGAGATACTACCGCTTGAGAGTTATGGAGTCCTTTGACTGGCCAGACTGTACTACATAGGACCCTTCTCTCTGGTTATGGTTCTTTCCCTTTGCCTAAACAGACACTGAATAGTCTGGCCTATTCTTTACAGATTCTCCTCTGTCCTCATACACCTGACAGCACTGAGATTGCTAAACCATTCTTCTTCACCCAAGGGGTTAACTACTGCACTTTAATTGTTAAGTGGCTACTCTCCTCTTGGTAAGGGTAGAAGAGACTCTTCATCTATGGAAATCAGCTTTTCTAGGAGAAGGACACTTCACTTTCAAACCATTGTTCTCTAGTCTTGGGTAGTGCCATAGCCTCTGTGCCATGGCCTTCCACTGTCTTGGGTTAGAGTTCTCTTGCTTGAGGGTACACTCGGGCACATGGTTCTATTTAATTTCTCTTCCTCTTGTTTTGTTGAAGTTTTTATAGTTTATTTAGGAAATATTTATTTTAATGTTACTAATCTTAGAATATTTTATTTTTCCTTATTTCCTTTCCTCACAGGACTATTTTCCCTGTTGGGGCCCCTGGGCTTATAGCATCCTACTTTTCCAACTAGTGTTGTAGATTAGCATTTGATAATAATAATAATAATAATAATAATAATAATAATAATAATACATACATACAGTACTGTAAATTCACGAAAAACTATTGTGCATTGACGACCAGTTCATTAAATGTCGACAAGTTGTAGGTTGTAACTTACTATAACAGCCAAAGTCACTACAAAAGTAAGAAAATGAGAATGATGTCAAGCTTTAACTGGCCTTCACTAAAAATTTCAAAGGTCAAAGCGAATTCAAGTCACTTCTAGATTTTCTTCTTCAACGTTAACGACATATAAGATTATATATTGCAAATAGTTTAGATATCAAATATTGTAATTGCGTCATCCGCATAAAAATTTGCAAATACAAAACAAATAAACTTCTCAACTCGCAATAAAGGAAAATCGAAGCTTGAAGTAATTTCCTTTGACTCTGAAAGGGAAAAGGAATATGAAGAAGTAGCTGTTTTCAATAAGGCAATCAATGACTTTAATCAAACAGAATCTTATCTGATGACTTGTTCATATCAGCAAATCAAAGTTTGATGGTCTTTCCTTTACTATATTCTTCTTTAGTTAGACTAATAGAAAATCTACCAATTTCCAGGGACTTCCATTCATACTAGAATATTTACCGTGATGGAATATGTTGTAAGGAATTACAAACATAAGCGCAGATTTATGTATAATACCGATATTTTTGGATAGAATCAAGATCATAAGATCAGAGTTAAATAAACCGTAGATAGCTTTTCTTTTCTATTTTTTTTTGGAATCACGATCTTGCGATTAGAGTTATACATACTGTAGATCTATCTTTTTTCATTGCTTCTAGCACTGGAAGGAATACCAATTTCGAGTAAGGTTTATTTATATGTAATGGATTTCGTTTGAAATGCAATAACCAATGAGACCATATATTGGACATTGGCCATCTGGGCGCGATTTGAACGACGAGATAGCTAAAGGTATTCGAAAGCGGTATTACGTTCCCGGATATGGTATATGCATACGAATAAATAATTATCTATTTATATATTCATATATATATATACATATATATATATATATATATATATATATATATACATATATATATATGTGTGTGTGTGTGTGTGTATATATATATAAATATATTTATATATATATACATATATATGGATATATATATATATATATATATATATATATATATATATATATATATATATATATATATATATATATTCATATATATATATATATATATATATATATATAAATATATTCATA
>NC_090733.1:109724246-109744246 GCF_036898095.1 Palaemon carinicauda
GTGGAGCCAAGATATTTAAATGTGGCTACTGCTTCCAGTTGTGATACTCCAAAATCCACATCTCCAACTAGATTTGTTGTTCTTGAAACCTCCATTATCTTTGTTTTTGCATTGTTTATTTTCATGCCTGTACGTTCTGCATTGTTTTAAACTGTACATATGTTTCTTCGATGTTAGGTAGATAGTCTCCACAAACGTCCACATCATCAGTATATCCAAGTTTGTCTATAATTGTGTTATCCAGCTGGATGGGTAATCTGGTAGGAGCTGTATTTTGCATTATCCTTTCCCGTACTAAGTTAAATAAAAGTGTTGATAGAGCGCATCCCTGCTTTAGTCCTCCATGGATGTCAAAGGACTGTCAGTATTCCCTCGGCCTTGATCCTGCACGTCGTATTCTGGTAGCACATCTGAACCAGATTTATAAATCTCTCTGGTATGTGGAAGAACTTTAGTATGTTCCATAATGAGGTTCGATGTCATATGATTGCTTGAAGTCTATGAATACATGGTAAGAGTTTATGTTGAACTCCCAATATTTCTCTAGAGCTTGCCTTTGGTGAAAATTTGGTCAGCTGTAGCTCGGACTGGTCTAAAGCTTGTCTGCTAGTCACCTATTATATCTTCAAAATAAACTGGTAATCTTTTGTATAAAGTATTTGCAAGTTTTTTATCCAACTGGGAGTATGCAAATGGTTCTGTAGTTTCCACATATAGTGCGATCTTTTTTTATGTAGTACTGCCAGAATCCCTTCCTCCCAGTATGATGGCATTACTTCTTTCTCTCATATGCTATACAGTAAGCTAATAATCTTATGAAAACCCTAGCCCCATACTTGATTAGTTCTGCAGCTATATTATCAATCCCAGCTGCTTTATTATTTTTAAGTTTTCTTATAGAATCTGTAATTTCCTCTCGGGTTGGTGCCTCCACATCATCGATATTTCCCTCTATCTCCATTTCATTCACTGGGTTATGAGGTGGTGGCCAATTGAAAAGCTCCCTAAAGTGTTCCATCCACCTCCGATGTATTTCTTTTTTCCAATAATTATATTACCTTTATTTGTGATTAAGTTCATTCTTGGCTGGAATCCATTTCTCATCTTATTAATTCCCTGAAATTTCTCGTTTTTCCATGCGCTCTATTTTCTTCAATTTCTCTCAGTTCCTCTCCTACCTTTTCTCTTTTTTTTTCTTCTGTTTTTGTTTGTTGTTAAATTTCTAGACACTCTTAAATCTTCTCTCTTATCAATATCAGCCCTGTCCTCTATCCATTTCATCCTACAGCGTTTTCTTCTTTCAACAGTACTTCTACACTCTTCATCAAATCAATTATTCCTCCAACGTGCATTGATACATGGTCATACAGATTCCATAGCAGCTTTAGTCACTACTGACTTTATTGTCTCCCAACCCGATGTTATTTCCTCTTCTTCCAGTAGTTCAAATCTATTTTGTACATTTATGGCATAGGCATCTCTTACGTCTGTCTCTTCTAGTTTATATATATATATATATATATATATATATATATATATATATATATATATATATATATATATATATATAAACTCGGACCATCCATCTCTTACGTCTGTCTCTTCTAGTTTATATATATATATATATATATATATATATATATATATATATATATATATATATATATATATATATATATATATAAACTCGGACCATCCTTTACATTCAGATCTCCCAGGACAATTCTATCCTGTTCGTGATACTAGGCAGGCAGTTAATTCTAATAGCCAGGCCTTCTCCATCATGAGGCTCAATACTACACTGTATTCCAGAAGTTTTATTCCAGCTGTTACCAAGTTGTGGAATGATCTTCCTAATCGGGTAGTTAAATCAGTAGAACTTCAAAAGTTCAAAGTTGGAGCAAATATTTTTATGTTGACCAGGCTGACATGAGTCTTTTTATAGTTTATATATGACATATCGGTTTATGACGTTGTTACTGTATTTAGAATGATATATTGTTAATCTATTTATCATAATTTATTTATTTCCTTATTTCCTTTCCTCACTGGGCTATTTTTCCTTATTGGAGCCCTTGAGCTTATAACATCTTGTTTTTCCAACTAGGGTTGTAGCTTGGCTAGTAATAATAATAATAATAATATATATATATATATATATATATATATATATATATATATATATATATATATATATTGATATACACACACACACACACACACACACACATATATATATATATATATATATATATATATATATATATATATATATATATATATATATATATATATATATATATATTATGAGTTAACGTAAAATCATGTTAATATCCTGCTTGTGAAAATTTACTGTATTACCATTATGGCAATATCGCTTAATACCTCACTTGCTTTAGATATTCATATAGTTTCTCCGGTAAGCAGAGAGGAAGTTGGCAATTCAAATAGAAAATCTCTCAAGCAGAGAGCTGTTTTAGTTTCCCTTACTTCCAGTATTGGTTGAATTTTGTTAAATTTCTTAATAGTTAGATAAGTTTTGTTTGTTTGATGTATACTGCATATACATGAATATATATGATGTCTAAATATTTAGAGAGATATACACACACGCACGCACACAGATTGAACCCTTCTCATCTCCACCCCCTTTCTAACTACAGTACAACCTGAAGGTTCGGCAATTTGTGGGAGAGTGTGTTTACAGAATGTAGTTCTAGGGATAACCCCTCTTCCTTGCGTATGACTACTTCTGCTCCCCTTTAAGCGTGACAGGAAGATATATATATATATATATATATATATATATATATATATATATATATATATATATATACACACAGAATGGTTATTTTATCGGAAACTTCAACACACCTTCATGTGTGTGTGTATATATATATATATATATATATATATATATATATATATATATATATATATATGTGTGTGTGTGTGTGTGTGTGTGTGTGTAGTCTAGCATAAGAATTGTTTGATAATGTTATAGACAATAATATATCATTGTCAATATATATATATATATATATATATATATATATATATATATATATATATATATATATATATATATATATATATTTCATTTCAAATTCAATAGATCAGTGGGTACCAATAAACACAGCATTGAGGACTTTCTCATAAAAATCTAGATAAAGACAATTTTTCGGTTCATCGGCTTTTACATGATAAGAAAGTTATGAATATTTATTTGTACTAGTGTCTTGTGGAATCTTAAGAATTATCATAAATGACTTGACTATAATTTTCATACATATTTTTTAAACTTTTTGTAACACCTTAACGTCATTCAATTATTCAGTGGAATCCTCAACAGCCCTCCACCACCAACCCGTTACACTACAACGTCGTCCTATTGCAAATTGGATAAAGCATCATCGTTCATTTAACCAATTAACCAACCCTGGAAAGGTACGGTGGGTCGTCCGCGACCCCGAGCGTCAAAAAAAAAGAGGTTTTTCTCACGTGACTCACCCCCGTGACTGAATTTGTGGGTGATCGACCTGCAGTAGGTGTCTCCCCTACACGCTCTAGTAGTGTCCAGATGTGCATTGCTGTAGCTGTACTCCTTCCCCGATTTCTGAGACGCGTAGGGGTCGAGCGCGACCGAGTTTACCCTTCTAAGGTAATTTGCATAATTATCAAAGTTATTACGTATTATGAAATTGTCGTAGAATGGTGCAACTTGTATAGGTTATCAGTTGTGGAAAGTCTTGGTGGATTGTTTGGCTACCATGTGCATGATTTTTTTTTAGTTAAAATGTCGTTCATCACCACGAGGACCATTTTACCGCGACTGCCCCTTTTTCATTTTATTTTCATTTTTTTGCCAAGTCATTTTTCCGTAAGATATTGCCAAATAGTGTCGTAAAACTTTTGCTTTTTTAGTGTTGGAAAGTGTGTCTAGATGATCTGGCTACCCATGCGTGACTTTGTTTTTGTCAGATACGACGTAGTTATTGGTATATTGGGTATTTAACTGCGGTTGCCAATTTCTGTTTTTTTTTTTTTCAATATTTGTAAAAATTTACTACGTAGTAAGGAATTGCCGTATATTATTGATTTTTTTTTCATGTTTATGTGTTAGAAAGTGTGCCTTGATGGTTGGGCTAACACGTGCATGTCTTTTTTTTTTTATCTGAGATGCCGTATATTAGAATGTTGGGCCTTTTACCGCGAGTGCCCCTTTTTCATTTTTTTTTTTTTTTTTGCCAAGTCATTTTTCCGTAAGATATTGCCAAATAGTGTCGTAAAACTTTTGCTTTTTTAGTGTTGGAAAGTGTGTCTAGATGATCTGGCTACCCATGCGTGACTGTTTTTGGCAGATACGACGTAGTTATTAGTATATTGGGTATTTAACTGCGGTTGCCAATTTCTGTTTTTTTTTTTTTCAATATTTGTAAAAATTTACTACGTAGTAAGGAATTGCCGTATATTATTGATCTTTTTTTCATGTTTATGTGTTAGAAAGTGTGCCTTGATTGTTGGGCTAACACGTGCATGTCTTTTTTTTTTATCTGAGATGCCGTATATTAGAATGTTGGGCATTTTTCCGCGAGTGTCCCTTTTTATTTGTTTTGCATTTTTTTGCTTAGTCATGTTACCGTAAGGAATTGGCAAGTAGTGTCGCAAAACTTATATTTCTATAGTGTTGGAAAGTGTTTCTAGATGATCTGGCTACCCATGCCTATCTTTTTTTTAGCCAGATATGGCGTATATATAGGTATGTGTTCGATTTTCCTGTGATTGCCATTTTTTCGTTTTTTCCCATTTCTTTCAAAATTACTACGTACTAAGGAACTATCACAGAGTAATGATTCATTTATATGTTTATTTGTCGGAAAATGTGCCTTGATGGTTTGCCTAGCACGTGGCTGAAATTTTTTTTTTTTCTGAAATGCCGTATATTAGAATCGCCATTTTTCCGCGAGTGCCCCTTTTTATTTGTTTTGCATTTTTTTGCTTAGTCATGTTACCGTAAGGAATTGGCAAGTAGTGTCGCAAAACTTGTATTTTTATAGTGTTGGTAAGTGTTTCTAGATGATCTGGCTACCCATGCCTACCTTTATTTTTAGCCAGATATGGCGTATATATAGGTATGTGTTCGATTTTCCTGCGATTGCCACTTTTTCGTTTTTTCCCCATTTCTTTCAAAATTACTACGTACTAAGGAACTATCACAGAGTAATGATTCCTCTAGATGTTTATTTGTCGGAAAATTTTGTTTACTTCTTTTTTGATTGAATATCATCAAATTTTTTTAGCTAAAATATTATATTGTTTTAAATTTTTTTTTTCGATTTTATTTCCCTTCAAAAAACTTTTTTGGGGTCAGAATTTTAATTTTATAGTCGTAAAATATTCGACAATTATCCAGCAACCCACCATACAATTTTTATGCATATCCAAGAATAATTAGATTAGTAAATAACACCTTGAAATTGACATACCCTTCCTACATTTCAAGTGGCAGATTAGGGAGTCTGAGTCAGTGTGGTTGGCGGCCATTTTGTGGACATATCCGAAGCGTAAGTTGCCCTATCTATATATATTCTTGTTCCCTATAGAATTTGTGATATTTTGGTATATTTTTACCTGCATAAATATCATATTATATATTAAATATATGTATTTATTTACGAAATTTCTAAGTACTCAAAAAATTACCTTTAGATATGGCCCCTGATATAAATGTAATTTACAAAATAATGAAGATTTTTTTACATATTTCTATTTTAGGATAACATATGTTTATTCCCTAAAAAAATTAGCCACTTCCTATTTCATTTGGGTACCCAAAAAAATTCATGAAATTTGGACAAATTTTTTTGACCAAAAAAAGTTACCCCTTTTTTCTCATTTCAGATCTTCACCTCCATTGGTCTGACTTCATCCAAAATACATCAAGATGTGTCCTAAACATTCAAGAATCAATTCCTAAAAGGATTTGCGTATATATGTATAAACTTTTTTTATGAATTTTTATGTAAGGTCTTTTTTTTCTACTTAATTTTTTAAAATATTCATAATAAATAGTTTTTCTGCAGATGAGTAGTATTTATCTTTACAGTTGTTTTAAGCGTTCATTGAAGTTTTTTTTTGGCAAAAGAAAAAAGGAGGTTACTGCAAAAACTGATTTTTCAAGAATTTTTTTTGGTGTCGGGGTCGAGCGCGTCCGAGTATACCCTTAAAGGGAATCCGTTGATTCAGGAATTACGAACAAGAAATTATAAAACAAAAAGCATACACTACGTTTTATTTCAGATCGCCCTTTGTTTTGTGTGTCAATATTCGAATTTCTCAATGTTAAGCAAAAAAAAAATGCAATTATGAAATATTCAAAGTAAATAAAGCTCTTTAAGTAAACTTTTCATTTTTAGGAATACTTCTTACAATGATCCGAATTGAACGTAATGTCCCTTCGGGAATTCATTACAGAGGTAAACGAATTTAATGTATTTATTAATATTGTATGCTGCCAGAGGTTCCACACCCCAATCCGTATGTTATGAGTTGGGTAATGTATAATTTAGGTTCATATAAGTAGCGAGATGTTAAAGAGGTGCAGGAGAAGAGATGAATACAGACACGGGAAGCTCAAGGGAAATATTTGTTTTAATTAGGACTTTGGAATAACGTAAATTGCAAGATTTTACTTAATTTTCCAAGGGATTAATTTTTTATAACGTGTCCACTTGAGCGTGTTATTTTTTCTGTGATGATACATTTTAAGTGTTTCTTTGAGTATATACATAGTATAGATAAATTTAGTGGGATGACCCTGTAATACATTACTTGAAGATTGTGTTTAACACTTAGAGTATATTTCATTCTCGTCATTAATTTTCTATTTCCAAGAAGTGGTTCGAATTACTTAGATAATTCTCTGAATATCTTTATACGTTCTAAGTGGATAACGTGTCGTAAAGTTGATGAAATCTGCATTGTTCCCCTGAGAATCATTTCTAGATTAGATATATCAACCAAACTAAATCGGAGGGAAATTATTGTTATAACGAGGACAACCAATCTTCCAATTGGTCGAGGACATTTTGACAAGAACAAACAAATAAAACGGTCAGAACGTTCCATTATATTCCGTCTTATGTTTTCAGTAATTATTCCTCGTTTTCACACTGGTAGGTAGAGACAAACACTCAAAGGAAGTTTGCAATGTGTAGTAATGAAAAGTTCTTCAATAACCTCCTTTGAAATGTAGGTTTCCTGATGATATTCTTGAGAGACTCGAGAGAATTTTCCCTTCCTATCACTCGTAGCAGAGCTTCTCCAGAATGATATTTTATTTCCTTTCTAAGTTGCCCGAGATTCCAGCACCCTTATTCCTTGGTATAGGAAGCACTATATATCATAGTTTCAAATGTATGATTTACGACCAAATAACCTGTGTGATGTGGAAGGACTGACAGAAAAAAAGAAATAAGGCAGAGACAGAGGACGCAGAAGGAAATATTGATGTTTTGATTAGACAGTCGGCATTATTGATGGTGTACGGAAGCTTTGGAATAACTTTCAACATTGGAATTCCAAACAAGAAGTTTTGACAATATTTTCATGGTATTAGGGGCCATTATTTATATATGCCTCTCTCTCTCTCTCTCCCACTCTCTCTCTCTCTCTCTCTCTCTCTCTCTCTCTCTCTCTCTCTCTCTCTCTCTCTCTCTCTCTTATAAAGAAGTTTACATCAATCAACACACTCCATCAAAGAACAATAATAAGTCCAATATGGTGAATATGCTGATTAATGCATTGGGAAAAAGAATGCCAAAATGGTGCAATACATGTAAGATATGGTATTCCATTAATAATCCTCAACAACTGATTAGAACATGCGATGCCTGCCATGTTCCAACACACCCTACATGTGCTGAAATACAGCAAATAATAAAAAATAGACACAAAGGTATTCTGCTCAACATGCTTATTCTGGATCGAAAATATAATTAAGTCGAGACTAAATCGGCAAATAGAAGAAGAAGAAGAAGAAGAAGAAGAAGAAGAAGAAGAAGAAGAAGAAGAAGAAGAAGAAGAGAAAAATGAACAGGATATGTGTAAGGATGCAGAGGAAATCATTGATATAAGTTATGATGCCGTCCGACAACATACTTACGAAGAAATAAATTATCAGATAGAAACAAATAATAGACCCAAGAGACCTTACCCGGACCTACATACTTTTAGGGAAGAGCAAGAACAAGAAAAAAAAAGAAAAGAAAGATATAGTCTGCAATTTTCTGAAAAGAGGGAATTGCAGATTTGGCGAAAGATGCTACTACAAGCATCCAAAGATATGCCACAACTATGAAATATATGGTAAATGTGTGTATTTAGATGGATATGGAGACGAATGCAGAGATCTCCATCCAAAAATATGCAAAAATCTAAATGAATTAAAAGGATGCAAATACAACAAAAAATGTTGATATATGCATCCTGCAATCATGAATGAAAGTAAGCAAACTCAGCAAACTGAAAAGAAAAATGAAAGCAAAAATGAAACAATAAAAGAAACAAAAAAGCAGGCCGAGTATATACCGCGCTATATACCAAAGGCCCCAAGATATGATGCCTTTCAACCCAAATATGCACATTTAGAGCCCAACTTCAAAGAATACATCTATAATGCCAGGGGTTGGTGCAGATATGGGGATAATTGCAGGTATACACACAAAAATAAATATGGAGGCGAAAGAGCAAATATAATAGAAAAGTTGGATTTTTTAATGGCAGAATTCCTGGAAATGAAGAAAAGAACATCATATCAGAACAGGAAGGAAGCATGGGAGAATCCATATTATTACCAATATCAAATAATGGGGATGAAACACAAACCATAATAGTGATGAATGCACAAGGTTTAGTCACGAGTAACTCTAAAAGGAAAATAGAGTTCTTAGAAGAATTAACCCAAATTGGAAAAATAGATATATTAAATATAAGTAAAACATGGTATTCCCAAGAGACTAGCAGTGATGATCAGATAAAGGGTTTCCAAACATATAGATCAGACAGAACAAATAGGAGTCAAGGGGGAACCACAATATATGGAAGAGACATAAATCAAGGAGAAATCTGTGAAAAATACAGCAATACAGAATGTGAATTGATTGCGGTAGAATTTGAATTTGAAAAACTAGTGAATATTGTAGTTTACAGACCCCAAATACTAAGGAGTTTGACATAATAAAAAAAATAGATGATATATGTAGAAACCATAAAGATTGGAATATACTCCTATCCTGAGATTTTAACTTTCCTTTCGTCGATTAGAAAGAACGGATAGAAGAAAGTGGTTGTATATATACATATAAAAAAGAGAGTAATAGTAGCGCAGAAGATAAGAGGCAATTTGTAAAGCTTCAAGATATGCTATTAGAACATAATATGCAACAAATAAACCACATTCCAACAAGAAAGGAAAATGTTCTAGATCTAGTATTTGTGAATGAGGTGAATTATGTTAAAGAAATAATATTGTATACCACGGGAATTTGAGACCACAATGTCATAGAATTAATAGTCCATTCCAAAGCAAGTGATCGCAGAATTAATCAAAGCACAAAACGTTGGGAAGGATATGGAAAATATAATTTTTATAGTAAGAATATAAAATGATCAGAAATAAATGAAGAACTGAACAAAGAATGGAAAAATGTATTCGTAAGTGATAATATACAGGTAAATACGGACATACTGTACAAAATACTGGAGAAAATTGTTGAAAAATATGTACAAAAAAAAAAACAATAAAAAAAAACATGCATACCAAGAGATAGAAATATAAAAAAAAAACCCCAAAGTACTTGACTCCTATGCAAAAAAGATGAATAAAGGGAGATTAGAGATAGGCCCTCTAAGAATTGAAGGACGGTTAACGAATGGAAAAAAGGAAATATGCAACATATAAGCAGAAAAATATAAGAGTTCACGCTAAGAATTGCGAATGAGAATAATGAAATGGAAATGAGAGAAGAAAATATTGAATATCTAACGGATATAGATATTAATGAAGCAGATATTGTCAAGGCTATGAGCGAAATTAAAAATGGATTGGCAGACGGACCAGATGCACACACTATCACGAAGCCGCTTGCAATACTGCTAAGAGAAAGTGTAGATATGAGCGAGATATATGTTAAACATAAATTAGCTTATATAACCCCTATTTTCAAAAGTGGATCAAGACTAGAGGCAAGCAATTATAGACCTGCTAGTTTAACATCACATATTATGAAAGTGTATGAGAGGGTAATCAAAAAGAAAATGATGAACCATTTGGTTAAAAATAATTTGTTTAATATAGGTCAACACGGTTTTGTGCCTGGAAAAAGTACACAAACCCAATTGATAGCACACTATGAAAACATATACAAAAATATAATAAATGAAAAAGACACAGATGTGATCTATCTAGATTTTGCAAAAGCCTTTGACAAGGTAGACCATAATATATTAGAGAAAAAAATGAGAAAGCACAATATTGTGGGAAAGATAGGAAAATGGGTAAAAGAATTCCTGCAAAACAGAAAACAGATAGTGGTTGCAAATGACGAGAAATCAGATGAAGCTCAGGTAATATCTGGCATGCCACAAGGTACGGTATTAGCTGCACTGCTGTTTGTTATTATGATCTCAGACATAGATTGTGATGTTAGAAATTCTGTAGTGAGAAGTTTTGCAGATGACACAAGAATAAGTAGAGAAATTACTTGTGATGAAGATAGGAACTCACTACAAAGAGATCTAAACAAAATATATGAATGGGCGGAGATGAATAGGATGGTATTTAACTCTGATAAATTCGAATCAATAAATTATGGAAACAGAGAAGGAATGGTATATGCATACAAGGGACCTAATAACGAGACAATCACAAACAAGGAAGCAATTAAAGACCTTGGTGTAATGTTAAATAGGAATATGTTATGCAACGACCAAATAGCAACACTGTTGGCTAAATGTAAAGCAAAAATGGGAATGTTATTCAGACACTTTAAAACAAGAAAAGCTGAACACATGATTATGTTTTACAAAACTTATGTACGTAGTACACTCGAGTACTGCAATGTGGTATGGTACCCACATTACCAAAAGGATATTGCACAAATAGAGAGTGTACAAAGGTCCTATACTGCTAGAATAGAAGAAGTTAAGGACCTTGACTACTGGGAGAGACTACAATTTTTAAAACTATACAGTCTAGAAAGGAGAAGAGAACGCTACATGATAATACAAGCATGGAAGCAAATAGAAGGAATTACTGAAAACATCATGGAGCTAAAAATATCAGAAAGAGCAAGCCAAGGTAGATTAATAGTGCCAAAAAATATAGCAGGAAAACTAAGGAAGGTGCACAGGACATTAATCCACTATGCACCAGCATTGATAATGCAGCGACTATTTAATGCGCTGCCAGGTCATCTAAGAAACATATCAGGAGTGAGCGTAAATGTGTTTAAGAATAAGCTCGATAAATACCTAAGATGCATCCTAGACCATCCAAGACTGGAAGATGCAAAATACACCGAAAGATGCATTAGCAACTCTCTGGTGGATATACGAGGTGCCTCACACTGAGGGACCTGGGGGAACCCAAACATAGAATAAGGCATAAGGCTCTCTCTCTTTCTCATTCCGAAGGTCAAAGCCAACTTTTATTCAATGAGCTGACCCTTACCAATAACAAATGCAACTTATTGCAAAACAAAGGTCTCAGAAATGTCCTTAGTTATGTCTGGGGTTTGGCCATTTTCAGCACTACGCTGGTCACTGCGGATTGGTGACCCGACTGGCCACTAAATGAAGAAGATTGTGTTAAATAGTTCATGTTATCGAGAAATTCTACAGAATTAACAATTTCTATCATTTGTGAACAAACCCAGAATAATATACTTTGTCCCTTGCAAGTTTTCTAGAAGTTCCAGGTCCCACCCAACCCCCTTTACCCAAGGTGTAGTAAACCCTAATATTATTACCTGGGACAAAACTGTATGATTTATAACCAGATGATGTGCGAGATATGGAATATTTTCGGGAGGATAATAAAATAAGTTGAAAATACAGATACATTGATTGAATCATTGGAATCATTGATGCTTCTCTAATGTTTTTAAATAGCTTTCAACGTTATATCTTTCAAAATAATCTCTTCATATTTATGATCTCCCAAGCGGCAAGAGCCAACTTATCCGTACTGTCCTTGTAAGCATCCAACCAGTGAGGTATATCCTATCCTAATCTTCCAAACTAGTAAGTTCATCAGTGTCTGTATGGTATTGAGATACTCTCGCTCTCTCTCTCTTTTTTCTCTCTCTCTCTCTCTCTCTCTCTCTCTCTCTCTCTCTCTCTCTCTCTCTCTCTCTCTCTCGTAGTCGGAGAGCCATAGTGTACAGTAGATAAGGTCACTGAAATTACTCTTCTATCAACCTCAACACCTACATATGCCGATAGTAATGAGGTTCAAGATTCCCTTTTGCTGTTCAGTCTTGATTGCCTCACGGGAAATAGACGCCATCAATTTTTCTTTAGGAGCTTTTGATTCAGGGCTGGTTCTTAGTAAAATAATTAGCCTTTGCCTATGCTCTTTTTTAACCATCTTTCAGAATTGGATTCCTTTCGAGGTAAGCAGTTTGATATTCCTATTCCTATCGTTTTTATCAGCTGTAGGAAATGACGATGATTTGCAATCGCTTTCAACCAGGTATCTACTCCCACTGTATTCTTTTCATTTTGATGGTATGGGCTTTGTTGTTGAGGTTAAATATTTTTTCGTTAGGTTTAACTAAATTTAGATCCAACAAATATTTTGAAACATTCTACTCCAGTTTCTATACTTTTCTGAGTATGAATATCATAAAAAGCACACACACTCACACTCACGTATATATATATATATATATATATATATATATACATATATATATATATATGTATATATATATATATATATATATACATATATATATATATATATATATATATATATATATATATATATATATATATACATATGTATATATATATACATATATACATATATATATATATATATATATATATATATATATATGTATATATATATATATATATATATATATATATATATATATATATATATATATATATATATATATATATATATCTATATATATGTCCTAATTCATGTATATACGTGTGTGTTTTACATGAAGGTAAATGAACTCAATATTCATGAGTATTCCACAAAAACCTATGTCAGCATGTTTTGCAATGGTTGCATTTTGGTATTGAAGGCAGTAATTAGGTACCAGTGAGTGCTCGAGTTGACAAGTCCCTCACCTGAGAGGGTAGTTGTGTACAGTGTACTTACTAACGAACCTTTTGTAATAAATAAAGAAAACCCATATGCCGACGTCTCATTATCCGTCTGCACGAGTCATATTGGTGTCAAGTGTAAAAACACGTCTGGTTTTGTATGCTGTGAGTGAAGTTGTTCTTTGAGCCGGTGAAATAAAATTTCAAGATGCCGAGATATACAAGGTCTCACATAGCAGACACTGTTGTTGCAGGAGGTGAGAATGAAGGAGCAGTGGGATATAGCATTCCCGATGATGAATATAGACAGGAAATTAGAACGCAATAATTGGAAAATAAGTTAGAATGGTTGGAAGACTTAATTAACAGATTGGTGGTGGAAGGAGAACAGGAGCGGCGTGCAACCACAGCATATATCCGATGTACATAAATGAAGTTCAAATAAACGCAAATGAAAGTACACATGCACAGCCGAGTGAAGATACGCAAATCGTAGTTCGAAAGTTGCCAGAACTCCAGGCAAGTGTTAGGCCTTTTGATGATCAACGGCCCAGCGAAGGGTTTCAATCGATTGAAGTGTGTTTGAGAGACTTTTAAGTAGCCACTTATGGGTGGTCGGAAAGATAAAAAGCGATTCAAGTAATTAGATTGCTGAAAGATGCTCCGGTAATGGCGGTAATGTGTTGGCCACAAGAAAGTTTAAGGAGTTATACTGAAATAAAACGACGTTTGATTGAGAAGTATGCCTTCCCTGATCCGAGAAAGGGAGACCTAAAAGAAAATTACAAATCCAAAATAAGGGAACGTGAATCCGTTCTTAGTTTTGTAACTCGCATTTTTCGGGATTGCAATTTGTTTGCTACCCGGAGTGCCAATCTCCCAGAAGGTGATAAAAAGGCAATTGCCCGCCGTAAACATATTCGCAGATTAGTAAACCCATATTTTTGTGGTTATGTGTTTGTTGACATTCACTCGTTAGCAGACTTAGTGAGTGCGATACAAAACCTTTTAGACAGTTTGCCAGAAGAATAAAGGACTGGGAATAACGGGGCCGATTCCGAGAAGTTGGCCGCCATGAGAGAAAGTCGACCCCCGAAGAGTGGTAAGGGGCAACACAGTCAGCAGATTAGCAGAGTCTTCAGATGTTGGCACTGTGGGGGAGAGGGGCACCGACGAGTGGAGTGCCCCACCCAAAAGATTCCCCCGTTGTTACACTTGTCAGACCTATGGTCATCTATCTCGAGAGTGCCCAGTAAAAATCGCAGAGGGTGAGCGGGCTGCAGCACATGCACTCCTTCCCCCGCCCAACGTCTGAGGAAAAGGAAACAGAGGAAAGGGGAGACGAAGGAGTTCGATGCCCCCCCCCCTCCCCCCGCATGACATCACAAGCAGTAGCCGAGGAAGCAGTGACGACAGACGTGACAGAGCAGGCACTGGGACCTCCATCGGTACCCCCGACCTCACCCCCGCAGCACTAGGGAGAGGACCAGGGGGCAGCAGCATGGTAGCTGAGGTCATTGGCCCGTGCCCCATATCTCGTAATGGCCGTCTGGGAATGTTAGCAGTTAGGATCGACCTGCAAGATAAATTCATCCAAGCGCTGATTGACACAGGAGCCAGTGTTTCATTGATTGAAAAAAAGTTCTCCTCAAATCCACTACAGACAGCCACATCCATTGTTTTTGACATGCCAGGAGGAAATAAACTACACATAAACCATACAATAATTGTCAAATTCTAGGTGGGGTCTGAAGTTTACACATGATTTTTTTGTCTTGCCCACCTTGGGAATTCCAGGAATCGAAGCTATCTTAGGAATAGACTTTATCTCTAATAATCAAATTTGCATTTTTTGGGGAAAAGATACAATATCAGTAAAAGCAGGAGGGTACATTTTGCCGATAGAAAGTCATGAGACAGTAAGTGCGTGTGTTAGCTCAGAGAGACATTTAAGTAGGGTAACAGCTGTAACTGAGAAAGGAGAAGTGTTGTCCCCCCAGACACTTACGAACATATCTGTGACCCTGTGTCGCCCTCTTGCGGAAGGAACCAAGGTAGTTGTTAAATCCCAAGACAATTGGGCCCATGTGATATTAGAGGGCTTGACAAAAATTAAAGAGAACAGAGCTGATATAACGATAGTTGATTCGTCAAATAAAAGAGTTGTTTTAGGAAGTGATTCTGTGTGTGAATTAGAGTTATAAAAAATTACTTATAATGGGATGATGGGAGCCACAACTCCAGCCCGCACAGACGAACGCACTCAGAATTTGATTATGCAAGCGCAAAAATTATGTCCGTCAGAATATCAGCCAGTAGTTAGTGACATTGTCAATAATTATTCCGATGTAATGACAATTGGAGATGAGCCACCCGGGAGGATTGATCAAATTCCCTTTAGCATTGAAACTGGGCAGGCGGAACCGATTAGGTCAAGGCCTTATCAGGTACCCATTCATTTCCAGGGACAGATAGAAAGGGAAATTAGTAAATTAAGGGAACACGGGATAATCGAGGAGAGTGAATCCCCCTGGGCTTCTCCAATTGTACCTGTTAGGAAAAAGGATGGCTCGATAAGACTGTGTGTGGATTATAGGAAGTTAAATGCAGTCACTAAGGATAATGCATTTCCATTGCCCTCCATCGAAGAAATACTTGTGAAAGTACGGGATAGCAAATATTTTACAACTGTTGATTTAAAATCTGGATGCTATCAAATGCCCATTCAGGAAGACGGTAAATGTAAAACGGCATTTATAGATAACGATCAATTATTTCAGTTTAATTTTCTTCCTTTCGGTGTTAAAAAATGCTTGAAGTCATTTTTCTAGAGTGATGATGGCAGTTATGTCGCCCTTAATCGGCCATAAAATTCTTGTTTATTCAGATGATATCATAATTACAGGGAAAACGGCTGAAGAACACAATAATAATATCTGTAAAGTTTTAGAAGCATTGCGATGTAATGGTATGAAAATAAATTTGTCAAAGTGCAAATTTTTCTGTAAACAGGTCGAATTTTTAGGTCACATAATAACCCCAGAAAGTATCCAACCCTGCCCCAGTAAAGTAGCGGCTATTAGAGATTCCCCAAGGTCACGTAACTCTAAGGAAGTAGCTAGGTTCCTATGGCTTGCTGGTTATTAGCATAAATTCATAAGGGGTTTTGGAGAGATAGCGAGACCCTTAGATGCTTTAAAGAAACAAAAAGTGATAAATTGGGGAGGGGAAGAAGAAAGGGCCTTTAACCTTTTGAAAGCTGCCTTACCTAGCAATGAATTACTCGCATATCCTAGATTTGATCACCCGTTTTTAGTGACAACAGATGCGAGTAGCGTAGCTATTGGTGGCGTAGTTTTTCAATGAGATGATAAAGGCAGAGAGCGACCCATTTGTTTTGCTTCCCGGGCGTTAAAAGGGGCAGAAAAGAATTATAGTACATTCGATCGAGAGGCTTTGGCTATTCTTTGGGTTCTAGAGAGGCATCGGTTCTTTTTATTAGGTCAGTCAATTAAGTTGCAAAGCGATCATCACCCCTCACGTGATTTGTATTACAAAAACAATTTGACCTCTCGTCAAGCAAGATGGATTGAGAGATTGTTAGAGTTTAATATGAAGGGTTTTCACCACATAAAAGGTAAAGCTAACAAGGTAGCTGATACTCTCTCTAGAGGTGCAGTAATAGGAGTAACAACTAGGGAACTAAAGAGGAACGAAGAACGTAACCAAAATATTGAAGACTCCCATCAAAATGGAGAGAATAGAGAACGGGATGAAAATTCTCCCGATGAGCATTCAGAAAACGGGTGAGATAGAGAGAGGGAGAGAGAGAGAGAGAGAGATACCAACGGCGAAGGGGAATATATGTGGGTGACCGAGGACATGACCAGGGGTGTCCAGAATCAATGCCCTGATGATGCAGGTTTGATTGACTTGGGAGTTTGGGACAAAAAAGAAGTCCAAGAGGGACAGAAAAAAGAGGAATGGATGAAAAGAGTGCGAGCAGTAATTAAAGGGGTATCGGAGAGTTATCCGTCATTTCTGAATGTGCCTTGTGAGAAATTTTTTATTGAAAATGATGTCTTATATTGTGCTTACAAGAAGAGGGAAGGGGAATTTTGTGCATGGGTAGTTCTTCCTCCCTCTTTAATTAAACGAGCCATCCACATTGTACATGCAAGTCCGTATGATAGAACATTAAGGAGAGCACGTGAATCCTTCTTTTGGTTGAAGGATAAAAACACTGTACCAGAAGCCAGAAAGTTGCCTGGGATTCCTATTAAATTTTATAGAGTGTATATGGATGTAGTAGGACCATTTCCTACTGGGTTAACACAACATAAGTATATATGAGTATTTGTTGATGCATTTACTCGGTACACTCATACTTACGCAATGTGGGATAAATCTGCAAATTCATTAGCCCAGGCGCTGTGCTCTTTCATTACTAGGTTTGGTTGCCCGAAAATTTTGATAAGTGATGATGGTCTTGAGTTTATAAATAAGGTGGTTAAATCGGTCACGGACTTGATGAAAATTTAACACTTTTCAGTGACTGCATATAGGCCTTCAGCAAATGGCTTAGTAGAATAACAAATTAGGGAAGTAGTGCAAATTTTACGTTACTTAGTGGCTGATGACCCCCTTCATCGGCACGCCATGCTTCCTACAGCTGAGCTAGCTTTGAATATTGCATATAATACTTTGCTCAGGGACACGCCTTTCTTTTTAGTCTATGGACAGGATCCTGTGTTACCATATACAGTAATCAATATTTTGCAACAATTGCCAAATTATTCAACTGAGCAATACTGTGTATATTTATTAAATATATTGAAGAGAGTTATGAACACCACTGAATGGTGTTTGAAAAGAGCTAATAAAAATTACAGTGCTAAGTTTGATGGTCGGTTGAAAAACACACCGGGAAAAGTATTTGTGGGCGATCGTGTGTATTTGAAACGATTGCAACCTAGGAAACACAAACTAGAGCCAGCGTATTTGGGTCCGTACCGAGTAAAGATGGTTAAGTCTAACACAGTTGAGATACAAAGCATTGTTAATGGAGCAGTGTCTGAACATCATCAGGCACACATACATGTGGTACCTGAAGAGGTAGTTTTCAAAAGTGTTCCTCCTTACCCCTGCATATGTGACATCCCTCGAGTTGATGAGTAGATTTTTTTTCCTTAGCTGTTTTTGTTATTTGAACAGACCTCATTTCTTTTTTTGATGTGTTTTAAATAAACTTGATGGTAACAATGAGTTCTTTTATGTTTATGCTAAATTTATACGTAAAATGTTGAGGTAATTTAGCTGAGTGTGGAAATACATATAACATTGCTGAGTGAACCTATAAATAGGTCAAGTGAGATCTGTCATGTGGATGCTGTATTATTCATGTAATTATATGATTCCTGGTTGCTGGGGCCGGGGCGGTTCCCGAATGGCAAGTGGCTGCGGGATTAAAGTTTAGCCTTGAGGATAAGCAGTGTTAGAGAATTTGTAAATGTGAATAACTTATACTTAATGTTATAAGAGAAAGGTGGGAAGGTGAATGATTTTCTCGGGAAAACGGCTAGTGGCCACCAGTTGAAAGTTGAAAATGCAAGTGTTGTGGTGATTTAGATAAATGGTGAAACGGTGGTGGTGAGTTGTGCTGCGAAATTGTGCCGTAAACCCAGACAAGTAAAATCGAGGGATGAAGGAATATCTATTCCTACCCCTATCCCGCCCAAGAAGCCCGTATTGCCCACAACCAGAGAGAGGTTATTGATGAGGTTATGTAGACTTAATGTTATGATTTTTTTTTTTCACTTTGAGTATTCTGTGTTTTGGTTGCCTGAGGTCTTAAGAAGAAATGAGTGGAATTATTTATATTGTGTTTTGTACATTTTTACCTGCAATATTTAATTTTTTTTTTTTTTTTTTTTGTGTGTGGAAGATATGTTATTTTTGGGGGTGATTTCTATATATATATATATATATATATATATATATATATATATATATATATATATATATATATATATATATATATTATGTTGCATTTCTGTTTACTATATGCCGAACCTATTTCGGGTTGGAGTGTCCTCCATATATCATATACTAGTGAGGGCGAGTGCGCAACTCCTCTCGGAGTGAGGAGCTTTGAGGGGGGGGGGGAGTAATGTCCTAATTCATGTATATACGTGTGTGTTTTACATCAAGGTAAATGAACTTAATAATCATAAGTATTCCACAAAAACCTATGCGTCAGCATGTTTTGCAATGGTTGCATTTTGGTAACGAAGGGAGTAATTAATTGCCGGTGAGCTCTCGAGTTGACAAGTCCCTCACCTGAGAGGGTAGTTGTGTATAGTGTACTTACGAACTAACCTTTTGTAATAAATGAAGAAAACCCATAAGCTGACATCTCATTATCCGTCTGCACGGGTCATATATAAGGACATTACAATACCTCGCCTCCTTTCCCTCATCCTCATCCTGTCATTCAGTCTGTTAATATCGTTGTTACTTGTGTGTATATATATATACATAATTATACATATATATTCTCTTTGTTTAATGATATGTATCTGAATACGCATATGTATGTTTGTGCGTGTAATTTCATAAAGATTTTCAAAAGCCAATCAAACTTTTTTTCTTGG
>NC_090733.1:109751746-109774246 GCF_036898095.1 Palaemon carinicauda
AATCAGTGATGCTTCTCTAAT
This sequence comes from Palaemon carinicauda, assembly GCF_036898095.1. Taxonomy (NCBI): domain Eukaryota; kingdom Metazoa; phylum Arthropoda; class Malacostraca; order Decapoda; family Palaemonidae; genus Palaemon; species Palaemon carinicauda. Next base: position 109,751,768 of record NC_090733.1, read on the forward strand.
GTTTTTAAATAGCTTTCAAGGTTATATCTTTCAAAATAATCTCTCCATATTTATGATCTCCCAAGCGGCAAGAACCAACTTACCCGTACTGTCCCTGTAAGCATCCAACCAGTGAGCTATATCCTATCCTAAACTTCCAAACTAGTAAGTTCATCAGTGTCTTTATGGTATTGAGATAATCTCTCTCTCTCTCTCTCTCTCTCTCTCTCTCTCTCTCTCTCTGGTAGTCCGAGACCCATAGCGTAGATAAGGTCACTAAAATTACTCTTTTATCAACCTCAACACCTACATATGCCGGTAGTAATGAGGTTCAGGATTCCCTTTTGCTGTTCAGTGTTGATTGCCTCACGGGAAATAGACGCCATCAATTTTTCATTAGGAGCTTTTGATTCAGGGCTGGTATGTAGTAAAATAAATAGGCTTTGCCTATGCTCTTTTTTAACCATCTTTCAGAATTGGATTCCTTTCAAGGTAAGCAGTTTGATATTCCTATTCCTATCGTTTTTTATCAGTTGTTGGAAATGACGATGATTTGCAATAGCTTTCAACCAGGTATCTACTCCCAATCTTTTATTTTTATTTTGATGGTATGGGCCTTGTTGTTGAGGTTAAATATTTTTTCATTAGGTTTAACTGAATTTAGATCCAACAAATATTTTGAAACATTCTACTCCAGTTTCTATACTTTTCAGAGTATGAATATTATAGAAAGCACACACACACACACACACACACACACACACATATATATATATATATATATATATATATATATATATATATATATATATATATATATATATATATATATATATATCCTAATTTTTGTATATACGTGTGTTTTTTACATTAAGGTAAATGAACTCAATATTCATGAGTATTCCACAAAAACCTATGTGTCAGCATGTTTTGCAATGGTTGCATTTTGGTAACGAAGGGAGTAGTTAGTTGCTGGTGAGTGCACGAGTTGTCAAGTTCCTCACCTGAGAGGGTAGTTGTGTAAAGTGTATATATGAACGAACCTTTTGTAATAAATGAAGAAAACCTATATGCCGACGTCTCATTATCCGTCTGCACGGGTCATATTGGTGTCAGGTGTAAAGATACGTCTGTTTGTGTATGCTGTGAATGAAGTTGTTCATTGAGCCGGTGAAATAAAAGTTCAAGATGCCGAGATACATAAGGACTAACATAGCAGACACTGCTGCTGCAGGAGATGAGAATGAAGGAGCATGGTATATAGGGTTCCCTATGAAGAATATAGACAGGTAATGAGAACGCAAGAATTGGAAAATAAGTTAGAACAGTAGGAAGAGTTAATTAACAGATTGGTGGTAGAACGAGAACAGGAGCGGCGTGCTACCACAGCATATCCGATGTACATAAAAGAAGTTCAAATGCACACAAGTGAAGGTAACATGCACAGCCGAGTGAAGATACGCAAATCGTAGTTCGAAAGTTACCAGAACTCCAGGCAAGTGTTAGGTCTTTTGATGACCAACGGCTCAGTGAAGTGTTTCAATCTATTGAGGTGTTTTTGAGCGACTTTGAAGTAGCCACATATGGTTAGCTGGAAAGAAAAAAAGCGATTCAAGTAATTAGATTACTGAAAGATCCTCTGGCAATGGAGGTAATGTGTTGGCCACAAGAAAGTTTAAGAAGTTATACTGAAATAAAACAATGTTTAATTGAGAAGTATGCCTTGCCTGATGCGAGAAAGGGAGAACTAAAAGAAAATTACAATCGCAAAATAAGGGAAGGTGAATCCATTCTTAGTTTTGCAACTTGCATTTCTTAGGATTGCAATTTGTTTGCAACTCGGAGTGCCAATCTCCCAGAAGGTGATAAAAAGGCAATTGCCCGTAAACATATTCCCAGATTAGTAAACCCATATTTATGTGGTTATTTGTTCAATGATAATCGCTCGTTAGCAGACGTAGTGAGTGCTATACAAAACACTTTAGACGGTTTGCCAGAAGAAAAAAGGGGCCGATTCCGAGAAGTTGACAGCCATGAGAGAAAGTCGACCCCCGAAGAGTGGTGAGGGGGAACACAGTCAGTAGATTAGCAGAGTCTTTAGATGTTGGAGTGGCCCACCCAAAGATCCCCCCCCCCCCCCCCCCCGCTGTTACACTTGTCAGACCTATGGTCATCTATCTCGAGAGTGCCCAGCAAAAAACGCCCTGGCCGGGCAGACTGGGGGCACACGCACACCCCCCCCCCCCCCCACCCAACGTCTGAGGAAAAGGAAACAGAGGAAGGGGGAGACGAGGGAGTTTGATGCCCCCCCCCCCCTCCACATGACATCACAAGCAGTAGCCGAGGAAGCAGTGACGACAGACATGACAGAGCATGTCATTGTTCTGATATTTATGTAATGGTGCTTAAATAAAAATAACAATAATGAATTAAAGAATGTTATTTTATGCTATTTTAACTGAAATGAATAGACCGAACTATATTACGAACTATGACAGCAGAAGGGATTGTTTTCCCGCCAGGCCTCTGCAGGGTGTTCTTTTATCTCCCCGAAAGTTTTCAAAAATATCGGGTTTTATTAATTCCATGTTTTTGGTAAATTCTGGTATTCAAAGAAAGTTTATAAAAACATGTTTAACTTATGCTGAGTGTAGTTTATCCCAATTTGTGTTAAAATATGTGAAAAATTACAAAATTACAAATCGTGCATCCGAAAGTAAGCTACTGTCGTTGACTTCGGCGCATTATGTTCTCAAATTTCGACTTACCATGATGATACTTTATAATATATTTATTCCTTCACATTGTTCAATGACAAAACATATATCTGATGGAGAAATATAGGTTAGTAAATAAGTTTCGATTCACATTACTTGGTAATTATTTGAGAACAATAAAGGTGTTCGGACAAAAATATTTCCGACCAATCAGGTATCAGGAACCTTTCCGAGCTAAAAGGGCACCCCTGTAAGTCAGTGCAAATATGCACAGCTAAATAAAATAGACTTATAGCGAGGGCGAGTGCGCACCTCCTCCCGGAGTGAGGAGCTTTGGGGGGGGGGGAGTAATGTCCTAATTCATGTATATCCGTTTGTGTTTTACATCAAGGTAAATGAACTCAATATTCATGAGTACTCCACAAAACCCTATGTGTCAGAATGTTGCATTTTGGTAACGAAGGGAGCAGTTAGTTGCCGGTGAGTGCTGGAGTTGCCAGGTCCCTCACCTGAGAGGGTAGTTGTGAATAGTGTACTTACGAACCAACCTTTTGTAATAAATGAAAAAAACCCATATGCCGACGTCTCATTATCCGTCTGCACGGGTCATATATATATATATATATATATATATATATATATATATATATATATATATATATATATATATATATATATATATATATATATATATATACTGTATGTATATATATATATATATATATATATATATATATATATATATATATATATATATATATATATATATATGTATGTTTGTATGTATATACGTTCCACTTTGTTTATTGATATGTATCTAATTACGCATATGTATGTTTGTGCTTGTAATTTCATAAAGATTTTCATAAGCCATCAAACTTTTTCCTAGTCCCAAGACATACCTATAAGTATCATATAATGGAAATAATACAATAGAATAAAATAGCAAAGGCTAACATAATTGCCTGTTAAAAGGGGTTATGCAAGTCTTAATTTCTCAACTGGTCGTAAAAGGTTGAATTTTTATTCTATAATCATAAAAAATTTGCTCTATTCCTTCATTGCCTTCCGTATTAGGAAGAGAGAGAGAGAGAGAGAGAGAGAGAGAGAGAGAGAGAGAGAGAGAGAGAGAGAGAGAGAGAGAGGTTGATCAAGGAATTGCAAATTGTATTAAAGTATTCAAAGAAATTTGCCAAACTTGTGTTTTGATAAGCTATCATCCAACCTCGCCTTGCTAATCAAACATAAACACAATCGAATAACATCTATTGTTGCGAAAAGCCCTTTTTTAACCTTTTAAGAATGAAGGAAACTTCTGATATTATTCTGAAGAACTTCAATAGAATCTTTCCCCTCTTCACGTGAATTATAACAAAGCTATTTTTTTAATAACATCCCTGTCCCTGTAATATTCCTTTTCCTGCCAGAAGTTTCAGCCCTCGGGACTTGATTTATAAGTTATGAGTAGGAAGTCCCATATTGCCCTTGGTGAATTTGGATATGTGTAATTCATGATCAAATAACCAGCAATAAATGGAAAAGGAAGAATAACAAAACTGAGCACGAACTGCGAACTGAGAGGGAAAACTTAATATCAGATGATATGGATATGAAATTTTATCTTGAACCTTGAAAGTTGAAGCAGCTTTGTTAATGGCTTTATGATTTATGGATGTTACTCTCTCTCTCTCTCTCTCTCTCTCTCTCTCTCTCTCTCTCTCTCTCTCTCTCTCTCTCTCTCTCTCTCTCTCTCTCTCTCTCTCTCTCTATATATATATATATATATATATATATATATATATATATATATATATATATATATATATATATATATATATATATATATATATATACATATACATACTGTGTATAAACAGCAACCGCAAATGCAGCCGTGTTGGTAGTCCATTGCAGTACGGAGGCCTCAGACATGTTCTTATTTATGTATGGGTTTGGCCAGTTTTCCTCACCACGCTGCCCAACTGCAGATTGGTGATGCTGTGAAATATTTGTCTGATTCATTGCTCAGAGCCAATCCACCTTGCATGAGTGGCCCTGACTAGTACAGCTTTTCTAGTCATAGCGATACACAAACACTTTCACCTCGTTACATTCCTACCCAGGAAGGATTTATACATATACAGTATATATATATATATATATATATATATATATATATATATATATATATATATATATATATATTTATATCTGTGTGTGTGTGTGTGTGCGCGCGCGTGTATGTGTGTGTGTGCGCGCGCGTGTATGTGTGTGTGGTCATAAAACTGCCTTTAATAATGATTCGTATGACTTTACCATCCCGAACAACGCTTTTCCTCTCAAATCTCGTAGGTACTGAATGTAAAGACAAAATCTTTCGCTCTTTGGCTCTTCTGTGGTATCTGACGTTTACTAGTTCGAGATTGTATATGTTATGGAGTGTTTCGTTGTTTTCATTTGTGTTATTATTATTATTATTATTATTATTATTATTATTATTTTTATTATTATTATTATTATTATTATTATTATTATTATTATTATTATTATTTAGGCCATGTATGTTTCTTATGTTTCCATTTTGGAATTTTTATAGGGTTTTCATCTTTGATTGAGTCCTTGTGCATGCTGGTGCTATTGTATATTCGAATAGAGGTCTTATCGGGCTTTTGTACAGGTTTATTCTTATGTTTTTTTTCCAATAGTTTGAAACGTTTTAATGCTCCTTTTCTGTGTTTTGTCAGTTGGAGTTTCTGTTTGATATGGCAGCTTATGCCAGTTCTTTCGATAGTGAGACTAAGGATTTCAACTTGGATGTTAAATAGAATATTTATGTTGTTTACTGTTTTAGGTGCTCGTTTATTTTTTTATTCTGATAAGAGTTGAATTTTTCTGCTGTTTATTTTTATTTTCCACTTATTTTCATAATCCTTTTTCTTTTGATTTATCTTTTTGTTTTTATTTTTTAAAAATCTTTTAAAATTTGTAGGATGCATTATTACTAATGTTATGTCATCTGCGTAGGCATAATTCATGGGACATTTGTGGGTGACTGGCTTATCTACTGTGTTGATTATAAAAAGTTTTGGGGATAGTATGCCGGCCCCCACCCCCGTGGTACCCCACGTTTTATATCTATTGTTCCTCCCAGTTTCCAATTTCTGCTACGTATTCTGACAGTTCTGTCTTTTATGTAGCTTGAGAGGAGTTTTTCCATTATTATTGGTAGCTCAGTTGGAGTAATTTATATTTGAAACCGCCTTGCCATACTTTGTCGAATGTCTTTGAGATATCTTTCCAGATGACATTGCATTGATGTTTTTAATCTAGTTGGTTCATGGCTATTGTTTCGTAAATTGGCATGGGGACAGTTTCAGTGCTTCTCCTTGTTCTGAAACCGTGTTGGTGTTTGTAATAATTGTTATTTTCTAGGAATCTCCTTAGTCTTGTGTTTATGATTTTCTCAAACGCTTTTCCGGGCACTTCCAGCAAAGTGATTGGCCTTCTGTTTGCTGGCAGTTGTGAGTCTTTCCATGGTTTGGGGGCAAGTATGCGAATTCCTTCTTTGTTGGGTTTTGGGTAATATCCCTTTGAGAGTGTAAGGTTTAATATTTGTTGGAGTCTTCTCCATGCCACCATTGGGAGTTTTGATAGCATTAGCTTATTTATGCCGCTTTTACGTGGTGCTTTATGTTTAAATGCTTTCACCGCTCTCATTATCTCGTGTATTTTAATGTCTACTCTCAAGTAGTTGTCCTCATCCAGTCTTTGCAGATTATGATCTTGATAAGGGGTTGTTCGTTCCCTATTTGCTTGTAGGAAGTTGAGGACTTCTGTTTCTGTGTCTGTCTAAATTTGCATTTTTTTTCTGTAATTTCGAACGTACTTGCCCATGTTTCGGTTAGTGATTAAATTTGATCTTCGATATCTTCTACTTTATCAACATTACTGTTAATTAAGTATGGTGTTTCTATTTTTTGTTTTCCGAGTAATATTTGTAGTTTTTCCTAGAATTTTTCTGGGTGGCGAAATCTAACCGAGGCCATTTGCGTCGGTAGGCGTCAGATGATGATATAAATATCGAACATTGGTATGCTCACTTCCTACCTGATTGTTTAAAATCCGTCTTGGATTTTGTTTGTTTATGTTTTTTTTTTTTCAGATAGAAAATTCCTTGATTCATAAATGTAATCCTCTGAAATTTTATATACCTTTTTGGCAATATCACTCTCATGAAAATAAAAGGTTTTTATGTACCATGATGTCAACGAGCCTTTGTAGTCCCGCTGGATTTAAATCGTTGATTGAATATCTTGTAACGACACAAACAGATTATTTAGGGGGGATGGGTGTCGGGTGCTAGTTTTTGACTCCAAAGAAATTAAAAGAGCGAAGGTCATATATGGTTTTTTAATTACTGTCTGTCTGGGAAACTTTCCAGACATAAATTGGGACTCAATCTCCGTTAAGTAGACAATATGACATTCATGAAAATACAATTATTTTTCCGGATGTAAACATATATTTGATTGACTGGAATCGGTTCGTCTATTTGACGTATCTGAAGGGTACCTCTTAAACCCTCCGGATGTTGTATATTTTTATTTTCTTTTCCCCTTTGGAATGAGATTTGTTGCTGAAGTTTGGTGTGCATGACATTTCTATCCATTAGTTTAACATGTTTTTTTTTTCCTTTTTGGGTTTGAGATCAGATATATATATATATATATATATATATATATATATATATATATATATATATATATATATATATATATATATATATATATATATAATGTGTGTGTTTCTGTATGCATATATGTATGTGAATATATATGTATGAATTTTAGAAAAAGTGTATTGCAATGTGGAATCATAATTCTGACGGCTAATAACCTTATTAGATATACTTTAGATACAATGTTGTGTTTACACGAATCATTGCTTATCTATTTGGGAAAAATTATAGGTTTCGTTTGGAATGATACGAGAGTAATTAGGTAAATCTAAGTATTTAGACATTTGGTTTTCAAGGCAATTATCTCTCCTAATAATTCCAGCGTTGATTGACACAATGAGAAGTAATTGACAGGTAAAGACGTCTGGCTTTATAACACGAAGGACCATTAATTTCATTCGACCTCTAATGGTGAATTGATTTTCCTTTTTTATTTCTGATTAGTAAAGCTACTAATCATGTTAAAATTCAACTGGATCGGCCAATCAGGAACAAGATCAGAAATTCAGTGACATCGGATGGTAAAATTTATCGTCTACTGTAAAAATACTAAATTAATTGTCAAATATTTCAGTTTTCTATTCTCTCTCTCTCTCTCTCTCTCTCTCTCTCTCTCTCTCTCTCTCTCTCTCTCTCTCTCTCTCTCTCTCTCTCTCTCTCTTGTGATGATTGAGTAAATTGATTGCCTGCTCATAATATAAAAAAGACCTTAGCTATCATATATCTTACATAATTATCTATATTCATTCAGGGAAAGTCTAAAATCTATATAAAATTATTGAAACATCATTATATGTAATACTAGAACTCAAAGAATTCTAAATCATCATTAGAATCTGTAATGTAGGTGCTCTTAAAAAAATAACTTTGTTATATTCTAATAAATAAGCTGACTATTCAAACCTAGTTGTAATTAAGAAGCTCTCGTAATGAACCTTCCAATTGATTTATGAATTCTTTACAAAAATTAATAATATAAAAAAGACTTTAGCTATCAGATATCTTACATAATTATCTATATTCATTCAGGGAAAGTTTATAAAATATATGAAATTATTGAAGCATCATTATTTGCTATACTAGAACTCAAAGAATACTTAATCATCATTAGAATCTGTAGTGTAGGAGCTCTTAAGAAAATTTACATCGTTGTATTCTAACGAATAAGCTTAATATTAAAGCCAAGTTTAGTTAAGAAGCTCTCGTAATAAACGTTCCTATTGGATCATAAATTATTTACCAAAAAAAATAAAAAAAAGACAATAAAGAAAATTATCAAACGCTCCATTACAGACCACCCCATCGAGAAACAAGTAAAAATATAATCGAGCAATTTCCAAAGTAAAGGTACGAAAAATGCTAAGGTGAACATCAAAGAAGTTCTTTGGAAATTTAGTGGGATTCAAACTTAATGGAAATCTTAACACATTTATTGCATGAAATGTTTTTCCCCTGCAAGTTGTAAAATGATCCAGGCCCCAGGCGCGGATGTAATGTTATGCGTAGGAAGTTCCATATATTATCGAAGGGTGGAAATGCAGTATTTATCTTCAAATAACATGTAAGATGTAGAAGAGATATGGAAGATAAAAAGAACAGAAATGGAGCGAAGAGGGAAATACTGATATCCAGATTTGACATTTTATTTTGAAGATGATTTAGTCGGAAAATGGAATGGTGCGTATTGTAATATTTTGCGATGGAACTTCAAGATAAAAGGTTTGGAATAATTTATGGCATTAGATTACTGATATTTCTCTCTCTCTCTCTCTCTCTCTCTCTCTCTCTCTCTCTCTCTCTCTCTGAATATCTGGGAGTAGACATATAGGCTGCTTTTAAATATGATATGCTGACTTTAATAATTAGCGCATAGGTAGTAAGTTGGCCAAGGCACCGGCCGCCCGTTAAGGTACTACCGCTTGAGAGTTATGGGGTCCTTTGACTGGCCAGACTGTACTACATAGGACCCTTCTCTCTGGTTTTGGCTCTTTCCCTTTGCCTACACAGACACCGAATAGTCTGGCCTATTCTTTACAGTCTCCTCTGTCCTCATACACCTGACAACACTGAGATTGCCACAGAATTCTTCACCCAAGGGGTTAACTACTGCACTGTAATTGTTCAGTGGCTATTCTCCTCTTGGTAAGGGTAGAAGAGACTCTTCAGCTATGGAAATCAGCTCTTCTAGGAGAAGGACACTCCAAAATCAAACCATTGTTCTCTAGTCTTGGGTCGTGCCATAGCCTCTGTACCATGGTCTTTCACTGTCTTGGGTTAGAGTTCTCATGCTTGAGGGTACACTCGGGCACACTGTTCTATCTAGTTTCTGTTCCTCGTGTTTTGTTGAAGTTGTTATAGTTTATATAGGAAATATTTATTTTAATGTTGTTACTATTCTTAGAATATTTTATTTTTCCTTATTTCCTTTCCTCACTGGACTATTTTCCCTGTTGGGGCCCCTGGGCTTATAGCATCCTGCTTTTCCAACTAGGGTTGTAGATCAGCATTGAATAATAATAATAATAATAATAATACATACATAAATACATCCATACATACATACATACATACATACAGTACCGTAAATTTACGAAAAACTCTTGTACATTGACGACCAGTTCATTAAATGTCGACAAGTTGTCGGTTGTAACTTGCTATAACAGCCAAAGTCACAACAAAAGTAAGAAAATGAGAATGATGTCAAACTTTAACTGGCCTTCACTAAAAATTTCAAAGGTCAAAGCGAATCCAAGTCACCTTTAACTAGATTTTCTTCTTCAATATTCACGACATATAAGATTATATATTGCAACCAGTTTACATATCAAAGATTACAATTGCGGTATCCGGATAAAAATTTGCAAATGCAAAACAAATAAACTTCTCAACTCGCAATAAAATAAAATCGAAGTTTGAAGTAATTTCCTTTGACTCTGAAAAGGAAAAGGAATATGAAGAAGCAGCTGTTTTCAATAAGGCAATCAATGACTTTAATCAAACAGAATCTTATCTGATGACTTATTCACATCAGCAAATCAAAGTTTGATGGTCTTTCCTTTACTATATTCTTCTTTGGTTAGACTACTAGAAAATCTACCAATTTCCAGGGACTTCCATTCATACTATTTACCGTAATGGAATATGTTGTAAGGAATTGCAAACATAAGCGCAGATTTATGTATAATATCGATACTTTTGGATAGAATTAAGATCATAAGATCAGAGTTATATAAACCGTAGATTTCTTTTCTATTTTTTGGAATCACGATCTTGCGATCAGAGTTATACATACTGTAAATCTCTCTATTTTTCATTGCTTGAAGTACTGGAAGGAATACCAATTTCATGTAAGGTTTATTTATATGTAATGGATTTCGTTTGAAAAGCAATAACCATTGACACCGTTTATTGGACATTGGCCATCTGGGCGCGATTTGGACGACGAGATAGCTAAAGGTATTCGAAAGCGGTATTACGTTCCCGGATATGGTATATGCATACGAATAAATAATTATTTATGTATATATTCATATATATTTGTATATATATATATATATATATATATATATATATATATATATATACATATATACATATATATATATATATATATATATATATATATATATATATATATATATATATATATATATATATATATATATATATATATACACACTTACTCTTAAGGGTACCTGACACTTGCACGCATTCGTGGCACGCACTGGCATGCATTGATGCGCGAAACGCGTGAACGAGCCGTGAAAATGTCGTGAACAGTGCGGGAAATCGCGTGCCAGAGCGTACCAATGCTTGCCATGCGTGCCCAGAACTTTGAAATGTTTAAAGTTTGTGGCACGCATTGGCACGCACTAAATGGCCGTGAAATAGTCGTGAACGATGCGCCAACTGGAGTGAACAGTGCGGGAACTGGCGTGAACTGGAGTGAACAATGCGGGAAGTGGCGTGAACTTTATAATGAAGAGAAACAAAAAGTAAACGAAAAAATTAATGAAAAGGAAAGAAAAATAAACCTAATAGATTTTTATATTTGCTGTTTTAATGTGAAAAAAAAATGATATCTTATTTCAAACTATTTCTATAACTTTATAATGAAGAGAAACAAAAAGGAAACGAAAAAATTAATGAAAAGGAAAGAAAAATAAACCTAATAAATTTTTATATTTGCTGTTTTAATGTGAAAAAAAATTATATCTTATTTCAAACTATTTCTATAACTTTATAATGAAGAGAAACAAAAAGGAAACGAAAAAATTAATGAAAAGGAAAGAAAAATAAACCTAATGAATTTTTATATTTGCTGTTTTAATGTGAAAAAAAATTATATCTTATTTCAAACTATTTTTATAACTTTATAGTGAAGAGAAACAAAAAGGAAACGAAAAAATTAATGAAAAGGAAAGAAAAATAAACCTAATAAATTTTTATATTTGCTGTTTGAATGTAAAAATAAAATGATGTCTTATTTCAAACTATTTCTATAACTTTATAATGAAGAGAAACAAAAAGGAAACGAAAAAATTAATGAAAAGGAAAGAAAAATAAACCTAATAAATTTTTATATTTGCTGTTTGAATGTAAAAATAAAATGATTTCTTATTTCATGCACACACTTATTTTCCTCTATTACCAATCAAGACCTAAAACTTTTGTTTTAAATCAAAATGAACTGAAAAATAAACCCAAGAAATTTTTAAGTTTGCTGTTTGAATGTAAAAATAAAATGATGTTTTATTTCATCAACATACTTATTCTTCTTTATTACCTTGAAATGAAGAGCAAAACAAATTTTTTCTGTTTGCTGTTTTAATGTAAAAATAAAATGATTTCTTATTTCAACACACTTTTTTCTCTATTACCTTAAAATCAACAGCCTAAAAACTTTTCATGTTTGCTGCTTTTAATGTTAAAATAAAATGCTTTCTTAATACTTGTACATATTTTATGTCTGCTATTTATATGTAAATCAAATGCTTTCTTATTGAAACAAAAATAAAGGGCAACAAAAAATACAAACGAAAAAGATACGCTTCTTCTCCTCAATGCAATGGTGTCTCTGACAGAAAGCATTGTTGTCTCTTCCGAAGCCAATCCAAGAATGTCCTCGGGTTGGAGAAGCCCTGTTTTTATATGGAGTGGCCAATTCGTGAACTGGCGTGAACTGGCGTGAACGATGCGGAAACGATGCGGAATAGTGAGTGAACTCGCGTGAACGTGTCGTGAACTTCTCGTGAACTACGCGTGCCAATTCGTGCCATCGCGTGAACGTCGCGTGAACGATGCGCGAACTGGAGTGAACTGGTCGTGAACAGTGCGGGAAAAACACCAGTGCGTGCCACAAAGTGGCACGCACTGGCGCGCATCAATGCGTGCCAGTGCGTGGCAAAAATGCGCGCAAGTGTCAGGTAGGCTTTACTCTTACTCTTGGGGCCTCGGACCAGGCTAATCCATTACTGCTTTGACTGTTTGTCTCCAAAGAGCCCTATCCTCCGCAAGCTCCATCCACTCATTGGGGTATATTTCCAGGATGTCCAAATCTTCAATTAAGTTATCCATCCATCTCTTTTTAGGCCTTCCTCTTAGTCTGGTAGCTATGGGTTTACCTAACATAACTCTTCTAGTCAGCCTTCTCTCCTCCATTCTAGCAATATGTCCTGCATATTGAAGTCTCTGTGATCTAATAACATTGGAGATAGGCGGTAGTCCTGAGAGAGCTATCAATTCATGAATGTGGCGCCTGCGCCGCTCTCCAGCTTCGTCATCCCAAACCGGTCCCCAGATCCGCCTCAAGATACTGATTTGAAAAACTTCAAGTTTATTTTCCAACTGCCTAGTGAGTGCCCATGTTTCACATCCGCATAGGACCACTGGACGGATAATGGCGGTATATATTTGTGTTTTTGTGGGCTTAGATAAAATTCTGGATCTTAAGGTGTTATCGAGTGCCCATGAACATCTTGTCCCTGCTGCAATACTTAATCTAACTTCTTCCTGGATCATGTTGTGTGACGTTATGGTGGAGCCAAGATATTTAAATGGGGCTACTGCTTCCACTTGTGATACTCCAAAATCCACATCTCCAACTAGATTTGGTGTTCTTGAAACCTGCATTATCTTTGTTTTTGCCTTGTTTATTTTTATGCCTGTACATTCTGCATTGTATTTAAACTGTACATATGTTTCTTCGGTGCTAGGTAGATGTTCTCCACAAACGTCCACATCATCGGTATATCCAAGTCTGTCTATAATGGTATTATCCAGCTGGATGGGTAATCTGGTAGGAGCTGTATTTTGCATTATCCATTCCCATACTAAGTTAAATAAAAGTGTTGATAGAGCGCATCCCTGCTTTAGTCCTCCATGGATGTCAAAGGACTCTGTCAGTATTCCCTCGACCTTGATCCTGCACGTCGTATTCCAGTAGCACATCTGGACCAGATTTATAAATTTCTCTGGTATGTGGAAGAACTTTAGTATGTTCCATAATGATGTTTGATGTCATATGCTTGCTTGAAGTCTTTGAATACATGGTAAGAATTTATGTTGAACTCCCAGTATTTCTCTAGAGCTTGCCTTATGGTGAAAATTTGGTCAGCTGTAGCTCGGTTTGGTCTAAAGCCTGTCTGATAGTCACCTATTATATCTCCACAATAAACTGGTAATCTTTTGTATAAAATATTTGCGAGGATTTTGTATCCAACTGGGAGTATGCAAATGCCTCTGTAGTTTCCACATATAGTGCGATCTTCTTTTTTATGTAGTACTGCCAGAATCCCTTCCTCCCAGTCTAATGGCATTACTTCATTCTCTCATACGCTATACATTAAGCTAATAATTTTATGAAGAGCCTGGCCCCATACTTGATTAGTTCTGCAGCTATGTTACCAATCCCAGCGGCTATGTTATTTTTTTTTAAGTTTTCTTATAGAATCTGTAATTTCCTCTCGGGTTGGTGCTCCACATCATCGATATTTCCCTCTCTCATCATTTCATCCGCTGGGTTATGAGGTGGCGGCCGATTGAAAAGCTCCTTAAAGTGTTCTATCCACCTCTGATGTATGTTACCTTTATTTGTGATTAAGTTAATTCTTGGCTGGAATCCATTTCTCATCCTATTAATTCCCTGAAATTTCTCGTTTTTCCATGCGCTCTATTTTCTTCAATTTCTCTCAGTTCCTCTCCTACCTTCTCTCTTTCGTTTCTTCTGTTTTTGCTTGTTGCTAAATTTCTAGATACTCGTAATCTTCTCTCTTATCAATATTAGCCCTGTCTTCTATCCATTTCATCCTACAGCGTTTTCTTCTTTCAGCAGTACTTCTACACTCTTCATCAAACCAATTATTCCTCTTACGTGCATTGATACATGGTCCTACAGATTCCATAGCAGCTTCAGTCACTACTGACTTTATTGTCTCCCAGCCCGACGTTATTTCCTGTTCTTCCAGTAGTTCAAATCTATTTTGCACATTTATGGCATAGGCATTTCTAACGTCTGTCTCTTCTAGTTTATATATATATATATATATATATATATATATATATATATATATATATATATATATATATATATATATATATAAACTCTGACCATCCTTTACATTCAGATCTCCCTGGACAATTCTATCCTGTTCGTAATACTAGGCAGGCAGTTAGTTCTAATAGCCAGGCCTTCTCCATCATGAGGCTTAATACTACACGGTATTCTAGAAGTTTTATTCCAGCTGTTACCAAGTTGTGGAATGATCTTCCTAATCGGGTAGTTAAATCAGTAGAACTTCAAAAGTTCAAAGTTGGAGCAAGTATTTTTATGTTGACGAGGCTGACATGAGCCTTTTTATAGTTTATATATGACATATCGGTTTATGACGTTGTTACTGTATTTAGAATGATATTTTGTTAATTTATTCTCATAATTTATTTATTTCCTTATATCCTTTCCTCTCTGGGCTATTTTTCCCAATTGGAGCCCTTGAGCTTATAACATCTTGCTTTTCCAACTAGGGTTGAAGGTTGGCTACTAATAATAATAATGATAATATATACATACATATATATATATATATATATATATATATATATATATATATATATATATATATATATATATATATATATATATATATATATATATTGATATATATACACACACACACACACACATATATATATATATATATATATATATATATATATATATATATATATATATATATATATATATATATATATGTATTATATATATATATATATATATATATATATATATATATATATATATATATATATATATGTATATATATATATATATATATATATATATATATATATATATATATATTATGAGTTAACGTAAAATCATGTTAATATCCTTCTTATGAAAATTTACTGTATTATCATTATGGCAATATCGCTTATTACCTCACTTGCTTTTGACATTCATATAGTTTTTCCGGTAAGCAGAGAGCAAGTTGGCAATTCAAATAGAAATTCTCTCAAGCAGAGAGATGTTTTAGTTTCCATTACTTCCAGGATTGGTTGAATTTTTTTAAATTTCTTAATAGTTAGATAAGTTTTGTTTGTTTGATGTATTCTGCATATACATAAATATAAATTATGTCTAAATATTTAGAGATATACACACACGCACGCACACAGATTAAACCCTTCTCATCTCCACCCCCTTTTCTAACTACAGTACAACCTGAAGGTTCGGCAATTTGTGGGAGTGTGTGTTTACAGAATGTAGTTCTAGGGATAACTCCTCTTCCCTGCGTATGACTACGTCTGCTCCTCTTTAAGCGTGACATGAAGATATATATATATATATATATATATATATATATATATATATTTATATATATATATATATATATATATATATATATATATATATATATATATATATATATATATATATATATATATATATATATATATATATATATATATATATATATATATATATATATATATATATATATATATATATATACAGAATGGTTATTTTATCGGAAACTTCAACACACCTTCATGTATATATATATATATATATATATATATATATATATATATATATATATATATATATATATATATATATATATATATATAGTAGGTTGGCCAGGGCACCAGCCGCCCGTTGAGATACTACCACTAGAGAGGTATTGGATCCTTTGACTGGCCAGACAGTATTGCATTGGACCCCTCTCTCTAGTCACGGCTTATTTTTCTTTGCCTACACTTACACAGAATAGTCTGGCTTATTCTTTACATATTCTCGTCTTTCCTCATTCATCTGACAACAATGAGATACTTAACACTTCTTCACCCAAAAGGTTAATTACTGCACTGCAATTTGTTCAGTGTACTTTCCTCTTGGTTAGGGTAGAAGAGACTCTTTAGCTATGGTAAGCAGCTCTTCTAGGAGAAGGACACTCCAAAATTAAACCATTGTCCTCTAGTCTTGGGTAGTGCCATAGCCTCTGTACCATGGTCTTCCACTGTCTTGGGTTAGAGTTCTCTTGCTTTAGGGTACACTCGGGCACACTATTCTATCTTTTTTTTTTTTCTTCCTCTTGTTTTTTTTGAAATGGTGTGTTGGGCAGGCTTAATAGAAGGGCCATGGATGCCTGGTGGTTTATCAAGAGGTTGTCTTTTCCTTTTTCTGATTTTTTCTTCTCAAAACCATCCTTACTGTCCTCCCTTCAGTTGAAGTGGCTATCCTGGAGGGTATTTAGCCTTGCATGGTGTATCGGCTCCTCCATGTTGACCAGTTTTTCCGACTTTTTACTATAGTCTATGGATATCATCAATCACTTTTATTATTATTCTGTACATATTGTTTTTGTTTTAATTCTTGTTAATCTAGTTTTTAAGTATGATGTCTCTTTTTTATTTCTATTAATTCTTATGCTGTCTGGAGACATTGAGCGAAATCCGGGACCAGTACGTCCTACATTTCGTCAATGTCGTCTTCTGTATTGCAATATTCGTGGTCTTCATGCAAATATCCGAGACCTTACAGTTGCGTCCAGACAGTATGATATTCTTTTGTGCTCAGAAACTTTGGTTTCTAATATGAGGCACTCATCTGAGCTCCTTATAACTGGTTTTAAGAAGCCAATAATGCTGGAACGTGATTCCATTCCTAGGGCCAGGGGAATGGCGGTGTATATTAGGACCGAGTACCCTGCTTCTCATAAGTCCTGCTATCAATGTGGATGTCATGAGATTCAGGTAATAAAAGTTTGTGGCAGGCATAACAACTTTTATTTGTGTTCAATCTACCGGAATCCAGACATGGATGATTCTATCTTCGATTGTCTTCTTACCATTATGGCTAAGATACAAGAAGATGATAGAAAGGCTTCGTTTGTCTTTGTTGGTGATTTTAATGCTCACCATAGGGAGTGGTTGAGTTCTATCTCTCCTACCGATCGCCATGGCTTAAGAGCTTTAGACTTTGCCTCGGAATCAGGCTGTGAGCAAATCATAAATGAAGCTACTCACAGGTCTGGTAATTGCTTGGACCTCCTATACACTGACTCCCCTGGCGTTATAACTAGTAAGGTTGGTTCTCCAGTCGGGACTTCTGATCATGCCTTGATTTCATTATTAGTGAAGACTGAGCAGCCTGTCCCTGATATATCATATTCTTGTAAAATTTATATGAAATCGCAAGCAGACTGGAATGGGATTTTGCATGATCTTTTGTGCTTGAATTGGTCACAATTATATAATAGTGTAGATCCTGTTGTCCCTTTGAATGAGAATCTAGTCAACATAATTGATAGGCGTATCCCTTCTCGTGTGCTAAGGTACCGAATGAAGGACAAACCGTGGTTCAATGATGATTGTAGACGTGCTTATTTGGAGAAGCAGGAGGCCTATCACCTTTGGAAGGGTAACAGATCAGATTTGACCTGGAACAACTATACTCAGCTTCGAGCTTTTGCTCAGAGAGTTTATGCCTCAACTGAAAAGGAGTACAATTTAATCATAAAGGAAACCCTCTCTGGTACAACTCAGGAACATAAATGGTGGTGTACCCTTAAATCTGCACTCTTTGGTGTAGATGCAACAGTTCCTCCTTTACTTAAACCAGATGGCTCCGTCACTCACTGTCCAAAGGAAAATGCAACCCTTTTGGCTGATGTTTTTGACAGTAAACAGAGTAATGAAAAACTTGAACTTCCTCATTCCTGTTTTCCTGAGGCTAAACTAACTAGTTTAGCTTTTCGATCTCGTGAGATTAAAGCTCTGTTGATGGACCTTGATGCTTATGGAGGTGTAGACCCAAATGGTATTTTTCCTTTGTTTTTTATAAAGACAGCAGATTTCTTAGCTCCAAAGTTATCTGTTATTTTACGCAAGTTAGCAAGAAGAGGAGCTTTTAGCACTTGTTGGAGAATTGGTAATGTTACTCCTCTATGTAAATGTGTTTGTGGTAGCTCAAGTCCCACTGATTACCGCCCAATTTCCATAACTCCCATATTATCTAAAGTTTTTGAACGTCTTCTGGCAATTTTTCTTAATAGGTTTGCTGAAGGTAATCATCTATTCCCTAGTTTGCAATTTGGTTTTCGGAAAGGCCTTGGAGCATGTGATGCCCTTCTTACAATCTCCAATGCAGTACAGAAATCCCTTGATTGTGGTCGGGAAGTTCGTATGATTGGCCTTGATTTTAGTGCTGCCTTTGACCGTGTTAATCATGAGGCCCTTGTTTTCAAACTGAAACAGTTGGGAGTGGGTGGGTCGTTTCTTAGCATTATTATTGATTTTTTAAGTAGTAGATCTCAAAGAGTTGTTGTTGATGGGCACCATAGTGAGTATAGGAATGTGATATCTGGTGTTCCACAGGGTAGTGTTCTTGGCCCATTACTTTTCATACTATATACACATGACATGTGGTTTGGCCTAGAAAATAAGCTTGTTGCATATGCAGATGATGCTACTCTCTTTGCATCAATTCCATCCCCTGAATGTAGATCTGGGGTTGGTGAATCCCTTAATAGAGATTTAGCTAAAATTAGTGCATGGTGCAAATTATGGGGTATGAAGTTAAATCCTAACAAAACTCAAAGTATGATTGTAAGTAGGTCAAGGACGGTGGCTCCTCAACATCCGGATCTCAGTATTGATAATGTTTCTTTAAATTTGTATGACTCTTTCAAAATTTTAGGCGTGATTCTTGACAGCAAATTTACTTTTGAGAAACATATAAGGTCTGTGTCTTCTTCAATTGCACAAAAAATTGGCTTATTGAGAAAGTCTTTTAAGATATTCGGTGATCAATCTATTCTGAAGAAATGTTTTAATTCTTTTATTCTACCTTGTTTTGAGTATTGTTCTCCTGTCTGGTCTTCAGCTGCTGATTCTCATCTTAATTTGTTGGACAGAAACTTACGGTCTATTAAATTTCTTATTCCTGATCTAGATATTAATCTCTGGCACCGTCGATCAATTAGTTCATTATGCATGTTGCATAAGATTTTTCATAACTCTGACCATCCTTTACATTCAGATTTCCCTGGACAATTCTATCCTGTTCGTAATACTAGGCAGGCAGTTAATTCTAATAGCCAGGCCTTCTCCATCATAAGACTCGATACTACGCAGTACTCTAGAAGTTTTATTCCAGCTGTTACCAAGTTGTGGAATGATCTTCCTAATCGGGTTGTTGAATCAGTAGAACTTCAAAAGTTCAAAGTTGGAGCAAATGCTTTTTTGTTGACCAGGCAGACATGAGTCTTTTTATAGTTTATATTTGACATATTTGTTGTTGACGTTGTTAATAGTTTATATATGATATATCTCTTTTGACATTACTTTTTTTAGAATGATTTATTGTTAATTTGTTCTCTTCAGTTATTTATTTCCTTATTTCCTTTCCTCACTGGGCTATTTTTCCCTGTTGGAGCCCCTGGGCTTATAGCATCTTGCTTTTCCAATTAGGGTTGTAGCTTGGATAGTAATAATAATAATAATAATAATAATAATAATAAAAAGAATTGTTTGATAATCTTATAGACAATAATATATCATTGTAAATCTATATATATATATATATATATATATATATATATATATATATATATATATATATATATATATATATATATATATATATATATGTATATATATATATATATATATATATATATATATGTATATATATATAGTTATATATATATATATATATATATATATATATATATATATATATATATATTTGTTCAAATCTAATAGTTCAGTGGGTATCAATAAACACAGCATTGAGGACTTTCTCATCGGTTCATCGGCTTTTACATGATAATAAAGTTATAAATATTTATTTATACTAGTGTCTTGTGGAATCTCAAGAATTATCATAATGACTTGACTATAATTTTTATACTTATTTTCAAAACTTATTTTTACACCTTAACGTCATTCAGTTATTTAGTGGAATCCTCAACAGCCCTCCACCACCAACCCGTTACACTACAACGTCGTCCTATTGCCAACTGGATAAAGCATTATCGTTCATTTAACCAATTAACCATTAACATTCTTCCCTATGTCAATGCCATTCCTAAACAGGAATCTTTGCGAACGTAATATTGTTGATTCGGGAATTACGAACAAGAAATGATAAAACAAAAAGCGTACACTACGTTTTATTACAGATCGCCCTTTGTTTTGTGTGTCTATACTTGAATTCCTTGATGTTAAGCAAACAAAAAATGCAATTATGAAATATTCAAAGTAAAAGAAGCTCCTTAAGTAAACTGCTCATTTTTAGGAATACTTCTTAGAATGATCTGAATTGAATGTAATGTTCCTCCGGGAAATTCATTACAGAGGTAAACGTATTTAATGTATTTATCAATATTGTATGCTGCCAGAGGTTCCACACCCCAATCCGTATGTTACGAGTAGGGTAATGTATTATTTGGATTCATATAAGTAGCGAGATGTTAAAGAGGTGCAGGAGAAGAGATGAATACAGACACGGGAAGCTCAATGGAAATATTTGTTCTAATACGACTTTGGAATAATGTTAATTGCAAGAATTTACTTAATTTTCTAAGGGATTAATTTTTTTATAACGTGTCTACTTAGGCGTGTTATTTTTCTCTTTTTGTGTGAGGATACATTTTAAGTGTTTCTTTGAGTATATACATAGTAGAGATGAATTTAGTGAGATGACCCTGTAATCCATTATTTGAAAATTGTTTTAAACACCTATATTTCATTCTTGTCATTAATCTTCTTTTTCCAAGAAGTGGTTCGAATTACTTAGATAACTCTCTGAATATCTTTATACGTTCTAAGTGGATAACGTGTCGTAAATTTGATTAAATCTGCATTGTTCCCCTGAGAATCCTTTCTAGACTAGATATAGCAACCAAACTTAATCGGAGGGAAATCATTGTTATAACGAGGACAACCAATCTTCCAATTGGTCGAGGACATTTCGACAAGAAAAAACAAATAAAACAGTTAGAACATTCCATTATATTCTGTCCTTTGTTTTCAGTAATTATTCCTAGTTTTCACACTTGTAGGTAGAGACAAACACTCAAAGGAAATCTACAATGTGGAGTAATGAAAAGTGCTCCAACAACCCCCTTTAAATTGGAGGTTTTCTGATGATATTCCTTCCTATCACTCGTAGCAGAGCTTCTTCAGAATAATATTTCATATTCTTTTTAAGTTTCCCGAGATTCCAGCACCCTTATCCCTTGGTATAGGAAGCTCTATATGTCATAGTTTCAAATGTATGATTTACGGCCAAATAACCTGTGAGATGTGGAAAGAATGAGAGAAACAAAATGAAATAAATAAGGGAGAGACAGAGGAAGCAGAAGGAAATATTGATGTTTTGATTAAACAGTCGGTATTATTTATGGTGTAGGGAGGCTTTGGAATAACTCTCAGCATTGGAATTTGAAGCGAAAAATGTTTACAATTTTTTTCACGGTATTAAGGGGCATTATTCATATATGCTCTCTCTCTCTCTCTCTCTCTCTCTCTCTCTCT
>NC_090733.1:109781746-109799246 GCF_036898095.1 Palaemon carinicauda
TTCCCTGGAAAAGGAAATTAATTAAATCATTATCCGCTCACTTACTTCTACAGGCTGGGAACACATGAAATCGTGTGGTTAAAACCTTTAAGCAAATTAAATAAAAGTGCAAACTTAGGAATTTAAACACTACACGTGGGAAACAACACTGTCATAGGGTGAACTAATTAAGGTTAGGAGCAACGGCATACGTGGTTGGGACATAAGGAATAGGATAGAAAGGTTCAGTGGGTAGGATCATTCTTTAAAGGATAAAAGGAAAAAATGGGATGTGATAAGGGAAGGAGAAGGAAGGCTGGGTAAGGACGATGAGGATCTCAAAATTAGACACCTTACCTTGGTAAAACGGACTCTGGTTCCTCCCTTGTGGAGAACATGTCACAGGTCCTGCCTCCCTGAAGTCTTGAGAGCGAAAAAAAAGGTGATGGTGCTCTCATGGGGTTTGATCAGTGAAGAACGATTCCCAGCCTCTTCTAGGTGGACTAAACTCCCTTTTGCCCCCAAGTGGGGAGGGGGGTAATTGGCCTGACCTCTGTCCCATTGGTCAGGCCTTGTCAGGTGTCCCGACACCCCCATCAATAGGCCCTATGACTTCTTCCGGATCTTTTGTGGCGGCGTTTAACAGCCACGTTCTTTAAGATATCTGGAATGAGACCTCTGGGGAGTAGACTGGTATAGGATGGTTGGACATGTGGTGAGGCTCTAGGTAGGGTCCCAATGCTCGTGGTATTTCGACTGGTCCTTGCTGGCGGGGTCTTTTATTTGAAAAAAGTGGCGCAATGACTGCCAGGAATAACAGCCCCCCCATTTTAGCATAGATTTTGTCCTAAAACAGGACAAGAACTCTGCAAGCAAGGTCTGAAGCCACTAGCCTTAATGACTCCTCCCTCAGTGAGTCTCACCTCGATAATAAATTAATTTCTAAGCTGCAACTACAGTGATAATTTTACTTTATTTTGATATTAAATTAACTTTAAGTGCCACATAGAAGTGAGCATGCTGGCTGTGAGGCAACAACTGAAAAATGAAAAATGCAATAATAGTTAAAGTTAAGTGACCTAGTGCAGTGGGACACAGGAAAATTAAAGCAAATTGACAGATCATATGCAAAAAAAGATAAAATAAATACATAATACATTAAATGAAACTAAGGAGGCCAAGATGGCCCCTCAAGTTTATCTACCTGGGGAGACACCAAGGCCAATTAAAAAATTTTCATACAACCTAGATTAACCTGCTGACTATGGCTACGTCATGGACATGGCACTGTCCATTGCGCACTAATGCCGGGAGAGCACATCTCTCTCATCTGAGCTCTTTAGGCGCTTGACCTTCCAGTTGTAGTTCTGGAGGTCTATGCTCCACCTCATGAGCTTTTATTCTTATTACATAGCTTAATCAAGTAGGTTAGAGGGTTATTTTCTGTTAGGACTGTCAGTGGGAACACATGATCAGCATGATAGGATCCAAGATGCTTAAGATATAAGCCCATGCTTGAGAGCTCATTCTCTTGTGTTTGGAGTTTTTCCCATGTCTGGAAGAAATTTACGCTGCCATTTAAGTAAACCCCACAGTTGGTAATTCCTGCTTGCACCTGGTGAAGCCAAATATGAATTAAGAGTATGGTCTGAGGTCATGACTCCTCTGCCATGAAGTGGAAACCCTCGTTCCTCTGAAATGTGGCTAGGAAACCAAACCAATAGAAGAATTGTGTCAGTTCTGTGACACTTATGCATGGGATGATTTGGAGCGATGCCCTCGGCACTATTTGCTTAGAGTTACCGGAGACTTGGCAAGGATGGCAGGATGCTAAGTAAGCCTTAACAATCTCGTGCAAGCCCTGCCAGAACCGATGTTGGATCAGCTGTGTAGTAAATATCATCCCAACTTGTCCTCCCAGTCCCTCGTGAACCATGCGTAGCACCGACAAGCAGAGATTACGGGGAACAACTACTTGCCGGAACGAGACCTTAACAGGATCATGAGAACCTCGGGTGATCTTAAGGGGCACCTCATCCTTTAGCAGCTGTGTCTGGCTCCTTACGGTCTCTGAAATGATGGGTGCTTCCCCTTTGTCCTCCTCTGAGACCTCTGGCCTGGTGGTGAGCCTCATTGCTTTAGCTGGGGAGCACTCTTGGGTACGAGGCTTAGACTCATTTCTGGAGAAGGAAGACTCTTTGGCCTCCTCACTTAACCAAGGTATTTCCCAAGGTTAATATTACCTAGCCATTCGTCTTCCCCTGCAGGAAGCATCCTCACTCTTTTGGGCTCCAGCTTGGCAGCCTTCATGCACCGGAGGGGCACTTGCTGTGCCACCTTCATGGGCTCTTGACCCAAGGGCATATCGCAGCCCTCATGTCCAAGATCGCTCACTACCCCTAGTCCGTACTTCTTATAGGCTGGGGCGTGGTTGCCTTGAACTCCGCTGTAGGGAGTTCCTTGGTGAATCCTTCAATGAAATGGATCCCCCTGCGATTGGCCCGCTGGACTTTGGCATCATTGGTTTGAGGTGGCGAGTGATTGGGCTGTGCCAATCGGGCGTCCATCTCCTGCATTTTTAATTCATGTGCCCTCTCTCTCTCTCTCGCTCTCTCTCAACTCTTGCATACCGCATCCTTTCTTGCTCTGTTCTTCTCTGGGCATTGGCTTCATTCATGAGCTTCCGCACATACCTTCGCAATGCCTCTCCCTCATAGCCTTGTCGTTCTGCCAAATCCACAAATGCACTGATCTCAGCAGTAGTCATTTAGCTAAATTTTTATGGAGACAGCGACCAGAACAAACTCAACAGCACAAGGTACAATGTTGACCGTGCAAGAAATTACACGGAGGGGAAAGATGCTCTAGCCTATGCAAGAGTATCACGGAAGAAAGGATAAAGATGGAGCTGGGCAAAATGTACACTGGCCGTAAAGAATACCTCCCAGGAAAGACCTATCACCAAATAGTAAGCCTCGTAAGTAACTGAACAGGAGCCTAACTTGGAAAACAGGGAGCACGCCAATGGGTGCGTGCGTAGGCTATCTGGTTGCAATGCGTCCAAAACAAGTAACGATATATATAAAAACTATGCTAGACAATAAAAAATGGAGTCACAACTATGGGTGACCCTATATGGTAGACATAAAAATACTGGAATCACAACTATGGGTGACCCTCTATGCTAGCCATAAAAAAAAAAAATGGAATCACAACTATGGGTGACCCTCTATGCTAGTTATAAAAAAAAGGGAATCACAACGATTGGTAACCCTCTATGCTAGTCATAAAAAAATGGAATCACAACTATGGGTGAACCTCTATGCTAGTCATAAAAATAATGGAATCACAACTATGGGAGACCCTCTATGCTAGTCATAAGAAAAATGGAATCCCAACTATGGGTGAACCCCTATGCTAGTCATAAAAAAATGGAATCACAAATATGGGTGAATCTTTATGCTAGTCATAAAAAAAATGGAATCACAACTATGGGTGAACCTCTATGCTAGTCATAAAAAAATGGAATCACAACTATGGGTGAACCTCTATACTAGTCATAAAAAATAATGGAATCACAACAATGGGTGACCCTCTATGCAAGTCATAAAAAAAATGGAATCCCCACGATGTGTGACTCTCTATGCTAGTCATAAAAAATGGAATCTCCACGATGTGTGACCCTCTATGCTAGTCATAAACAAAAAAAATGGAATCTCCACGATGTGTGACCCTCTATGCTAGTCATAACAAAAAATTGACTCTCCACAATGTGTGAACCTCTATGCTAGTCATAAAAAAACGGAATCTCCACGATGTTTGACCATCTATGCTAGTCATAAACAAAAAAATGGAATCTCCACAATGTGTGACCCTCTATGCTAGTCATAACAAAAAATTGACTCTCTACGATGTGTGACCCTCTATGCTAGTCATAAAAAAACGGAATCTCCACGATGTGTGACCCTCTATGCTAGTCATAAAAAAATGGAATCTCCACGATGTGTGACCCTCTATGCTAGTCAAAGAAATGGAATCTCCACGATGTGTGACCCTCTATGCCAGTCATAAAAAAAACAGCATCTCCACAATGTGTGACCCTCTATGGTAGTCATAAAAAAATGGAATCTCTACGATGTGTGACCCTCTATGGTAGTCATAAAAAGAATGGAATCACAACTATGGGTGATCCTCTATGCTAGACATAAAAAAATAAATGGAATCACAACTGAGGGAACCTCTCTGCTAGACAAAAAAAATGGAATCACACCTATGAGGGATCCTCTATGCTAGACATTAAAAAAAATGGAATCACACCGATGAGGGATCTATGCTAGACATAGAAAAATTATTTTGTAAAAATATGTGGGTGTGTTCTTGCAACACCACCACTTGCAACTCTGTGACTTAACGCAAAGTTTGTATTTATACTTAAAGTATAATAAATTACATGAAACAAACAATGTCACTGAGTTTGCTTATTGCTTCGCTAAGAAAATCCACCCCTTTACATATTTTCCCTTTAACAAAAAAAAAAAATGAGTTTAAGAAATTGCACTTCCCAAATATCTTATCTAAATGATCCTATACCGTGACTGAAAAGATGAAATTGAATGTGATATCGTAAATCCTTTATCTTTAAGTTAACAACTTTAACACAATCGTACGAAAATTATCCCTTTTAAATGAGGTAAATAAAAATATAATATCCCATGAAATATTACAAAATGAAATTAAATACTACTAACTATTAAAAGAAAATCTGAATAACAAGGAATGCCACGTGTTCTTACCATTACCCTACACAGGAATTATGCCTCACTAGAAATTAACAAGGGTTTAGCCTGCTACGTATTTTTTTTTTTCTAAATTTCGTAAATTTCACTTCACTTATTTTTTAACACAAAATAAAACATTCACTCACTGCACAATATATTTGATAACTGTTAATCAATGTGATAATAAACAAAAGGTAAATTCACCACAGACGGTCGGCTATCCTGCTGAACAATGAGACTAGAGCCTACCACATGGTTTTTAAAAAACAAAAGGTTTCGCTGCACAAACACACACACAAATAATCAAGACTTTAATATTGAAAATAAAATGCTTTGGCCGTTTTTTTCCATTGTTCCAACTCCAGTTTGTTACGCCCGTGTGCTTGGGAGTCCGGCTTTGCTTAAGGAACTCTGGGCTTTAACAAAGGAAAAGAACAATGGAAAGGTCGCCAGTCGGCAATAAGACAAGGAATACCGACAAAATATATGTTTACAATAATATTTAAATAACAATTAATAAAAAAGGGGAGCACAACAGATAATTGTTGTATATTTTAAGTAAACCACAAGGTACTTCACTGGGAGTTGGGATCACGTGGAGTTGCAGGCTGTGAAAGGGTTTAGCACTGCAATCTCATTCCCTGGAAAGGGAAATTAATTGAATTATTAACCGCTCACTTGCTTCTACAGGCTGGCAACTCGATGAAGTCGTGTGGTGAAACCTTTAAGTAAATTAATTAAAAGTGCAAACTTAGGAATTTAAACACTACTTTGGGAAACAACACTGTCACAGGGTGAACTAATTAAGGTTAGGAGCAACGGCATACGTGGTTGGGACATACGGAATAGGATAAAAAGGTTCAGTGGGTAGGATCTTTCTCTAAAGGATAAAAGGAAAAAATGGGATGTGATAAGGGAAGGAGAAGGAAGGCTGGGTAAGGACGACGAGGATCTCAAAATCAGACACCTTACCTTGGTAAAATGGACTCTGGTTCCTCTCTTGTGGAGAATGTGTCACAGGTCCTGCCTCCCTGAAGTCTTGAAAGCGAAAAAAAAAGGTGATGGTGCTCTCACGAGGTTTAATCAGAGAAGAACGATTCCCAGCCTCTTTTAGGTGGACTAAACTCCTTTTTGCTTGCAAGTGTGTGGGGGGGGTTGTAATTGGCCTAACCGCTGTCCCATTGGTCAGGCATTGTCACGTGTCCCGACACCCCTACCAATAGGCCTCGTGACTTCTCCCGGATCCTTTGTGGCGGCGTTTAACAGCCACATGCTTTGAAGATGTCTGGAATGAGACCTCTGGGGAGTAGACTGGTATAGGATGGTTGGACATGTGGTGAGGCTCTAGGTAGGGTCCCAATGCTCGTGGTATTTCGACTGGTCCTTGCTGGCGGGGTCTTTTATTTGAAAAAAGTGGCTCAATGACTGCCAGGAATAACAATATATATATATATATATATATATATATATATATATATATATATATATATGTGTGTGTGTGTGTGTGTGTGTGCATATATATATATATATATATATATATATATATATATATATATATATATATATATATATATATATGGATAAATATCAACACAATATCGTGTTCAAATAGAAATAAATTTCTACCTCATACTTGGGATCGAACGCTGGCCCCTTCTAATGAAATGCCAGGTCGAAACCAACCATGCCACGAGAGGCCATAAAAGAAGTCGAAACCTAACTGCTATAATATCCAAGGGGGTAGAGAGAGACGTCAGTTCTTCACACAGGAACTTTATTAATTAAAACATACACGGGAGCAATACCAAAGCTCAAGTCTCAGAGACACCAAGGTTACAAGGGAACAAGCATTAATGATTATCATTACAAGACAACAAGGTTAGGAGGGAACAGGCAATAAGGATTGTTATCTGTTATTCCCCCGGCCACCTTTTTTGTTTTACTTCGTTAAACAAACAGATCTACTGTATACAGAAGTTACTAATTATAATAAAATGGATAAAATATTGTAACAAATATAAAATTGTTCTCAAGCTCAAACTAAACGTACATTGTAATATGAATACAAACAATAGCATTTCATAATAAAAGAACAATAACAGTCTAGATCACGTACAACATTCCATTGCATAAATATCTAAGAATTGCAAAAGAAATTACACATATTTAAAACCTGTTTCCCTTGTCTTTAATTTTAACATTTTCTAACCTGAACTCATCGTTTTTAAAATGAACAAGATTATCTTCATTTACAGCCACTCTAAGTCTTCCCTTAACTAAGACTTCCACCAAGTCATCACTCTCTTTATTTTCCTTTGTTAATATGTCTGCTATCATGTCTTTAGTATTCAGCCAACTATATGATTCTACTTCTTTATGAATTAGTTTCTCCTTCAAGTCTGCCACTGCGTTTCTTAACAATTTTCTTTCTACTTGTTTTGATGATGCTATACTCTCCAGCGTTGGTCTGCTGTCTGTGAACAGTTTTACTGGCATTTTTCCTCCTTTTTCTCCAAACAGAAGTTGTTCAACACTTTTTGCTAAATAAACACTGTCATCTACTAATTTAGTTAAGTTCCTCGTTTCGGTGTCTTTGGCAGAATGGCACACTTGTTTGATGGTTTTTGTTTTCCAATATATAGGAGCTACTATATCAGTTTTCTTGTTTCCCATTAAAATCAAGTTACCCCCAATTGACTTTGAGTCACATCTGTAACTCGCATTGCCGAGGCCATAAATTTTCAGGTCTTCTTTCTTCCCTATTTTACCGAACTTTATTTTGCTTTCTTTTGATTTAATTTTCTTCACTATCTTGTTTACTCTCTTTAGATCACCAATCGTAGCATCTTTATTTTTCATAGACATGTTCAATCCAACAATAGCCAAGTCGGGTCGGACATTTTCCGCCAACCACTGGATTTTTCCTGCATACTTCCGGAAAACTTTATATTCGGTTTTTGTCAGAGGTTCGTCATTTCCAATTTTCCTTATTTCTTTGATTTCCTCAATGGATTGGGCATAATCCTCCATGCTTACTTCTATTCCTTCTCTTGTTTTAACTATATCAATCCCTGTAAATCTGAATTCAGATGAATCCACCTTTGAAATCGTGAAATTTTTCATTAAAAGATCCTTGATCATATCCACAAATTCTCTTTTTCCTGAAATTGAAAAATCATCAACATGACATAAAATCATACCAAGTAATGATCTGCCGTCATGGAGGTAGTAGAAGGCGTTATCTCCATGCAGTGTTTTCATTCCTCTTCCTTTAAAAATCTTGTCAACTTTAAGCCAAAATTTCCTACCTGCATCTTCAAGCCCATAGATTGTCTTTTTCAGTTTCCAAATGGTTCCTTCCTGTTTTACATCTTTGGGTGGTTCAACAAACACATCACGCTCCAGTTTTTCGGCCTGTAAGAAAGCTGCGGAAATGTCGACGCTCTCCAGTTCAAATCCTTCATTAGCCGATACTGCGATGAAAGTCTTGAAAGACTCTCTCAAGGCGGTTGGGGAATCTGATTTTGGTTTCTCAGTTTCCTGGAATCCTCTAGCAACTAACCTTGCTTTTATTTTGGTCTTCTGCCCATCTTGTCTCTCTTTTTCAGTTATAACCCACCTTGAACCAATTTTCTCCTGTCCTGTATCTTTTACTTCTTCAAATGCTTCATAATACTCAAAATTTTCAAGTTCTTTTTCTTTAGCGTTTATAACTTCAGGTTCATGATGACGACTCTTTGGAACTTCTACCACATATGTGGTTATTTCCTCTACCAAACACTCGTCATTTGACATTTTCATCCAGTAAGTACCAATGTTATCTAGTTCGAAATTTTCCTTGGTCTCTTGTACTTCGGTTTCTTCTTCTTTTTCATTTATAAGATATTTCCAGTCCCTTATTTCATTTTCGAAGTCAACTTCAATTGTTTTACCTCCCTCTAGTTTTATGAGGCACACGAATTTGCGCTTTGAGTTAGGTTTGTTCACTTCAGTCACCTTTCCTTTGTGTTCCTCGCCATTCTTAAAGGTCATAATTATAATTTTACTTTTCTTCGGCCTTTTTCCAGATGGAAGATGATCTTTCACAGTCATTTTGTCATAATTCTCTTCTGCCAAATCAGGTTTACTAACAACTGTCGCTTCTTCTCTCTTTTCTAAATTAATTTCCTCACTCTCGGACTGGTCAGTAAGAGCTGCCTCATCCTTCGACCCAATCTCATCTTTTTTCTCATGAGCTGAAGTCTTTAACGTTCCGTAAGGTTGCAAATGACAAGAAGCTACCTTTTTCATATCTCCATTTGCTAAAATCTATACACTTCTCCCTTCCATCTTTTCCACCGTAGCGGGACCAAACCATTGTTTTCCACCTTTGTGCTGGTAAAATACTTTCTCCCCAGGTGTATATAGATAATCATTAAAAGACGCATTTCTTGCGTTTAAGGCAATTTTCAACTTTTCACCATACTCAATTTCTCTATACTTCTTATTCACTTCTTTTTGATTTTCAATATGTCTTCTGACTGCTTCTGACTGCGAGATTAAAGATTCGGTGGCTACATTTCCACTTGTTATACCAGGAACTACTACAGCTCTCCCAGTGAGTAACTGTAATGGGGCATATCCTTTAACTGTTATATTAGTATTATGACACCAGGCCGCTTTAGAAACTGCTTCATCTAATGTAATTCTATCATTCTCTTCCATCACTTTCTTCACAGTTAGATCAGCGCTGTAATGATTTCGTTCATTCAAACCATTACTCCAAGGGGAATATGTTGGGCCAAACCTTATCGTAATTCCCATTGCAGAAGCCAAACTTTCCATTTCCTTATTTTGAAATTCTGATCCATTGTCAGCCCAAAATCCCTCAGTAGGATATCCGTATTTCTCGCACCAGTTCTGGGTGATGGCATGCAAAACAGTGACTGCTTCTTTGTTCTTTAGCACAACTCCACTTATTAATTTTGTGAAGGCGTCTACCATCCACAGAATGTTATTCTCCTTTACTTGCTTTAGGTCAACTGTGACCTTTTGATTAAATTCCGTCACTGTTGGGATGGCAACTTTTGGTATACCTAATGATTTTTTATACTTTTGGCAGGGTATACATTCATTAACAACTTTCTTAATAACCTTTTTGGTTCGGTTGGATACTACTCCTGCCAATGTGAACAAATGGAGGAGTTGAGTCTCTCCCTTATGGCCAGATACCAGATGTACCCTTTTTACTCTTTTATACTCTGATATCTCTTTATTGCTTTCCAATTTCTTGGCAAACATTACAATCTCTTCTTCGCTACATTCTTTATTGGTTTCCAAGACAACGGCAAGGTGGTTACCTTTAGTGGTTATCAAATCTATCTCTAGGTTCGGAACCAAGCTTCTGATAACTAGTTTTTCCTTTCCTTTCACGTAATCCTGAGAGGCACTCCATTTCTGGAGTTGTTCTTTAGAACACAAGAAAGGAATATTAGCTTCAATAGCATAAATTTGCACTCGTAGTCTACTGAACTCTGTTCCATTTTTCTTTCCTTTAACCTCTCTTGACACAAATAACGATAATCCTCTAATCTCTTTGTTTGTTTTTAAACCATCCACCAATTCGAAAAATTTTAGAATTGGAGGAATGGTTGTCTGTGAATCCCATAGCCTTAGTTGATGGCAATAACTTTCAAAATCCTGGCCATTAGTCCAGATTGGAGCTTTCCGATTTTTAACTAAATTAACATGGATATTTCCACTTCCAACTTGGTTTATCTCAAAATTGTTTTCAATGATTTTCAATAATTTGTCTAGTCTTTCATCCATATCACTCTTTTCATACATTGTCCTGTTTGTTTCTTTACCGAAATCCCACTTTTTGTGAAAGTTTTTCTGGTGCGAAATATTGGTTGCTCTGTTTTTAAATAGTTTATTGCACTGTCCACAAATTCTGGCCTCATACCTTTGATCTAACTGGTTTTTTGCTGCCTCAAAAAGTTCATTTGTTTCTAGCCACCGTTTTACCTGTTTCACTTCACCAAAATTCAAATCATTATTTTCACACTTGCTCTCATCTCCATTTTCTTTATGCCCCAATACCGGGCCTTTACACTTATGACAAAATTTGAAAATAAAATTTCCAGCATTGTCTATGGTTCCAAAGTTAGCCAGTCGGGTCAACTGGTTCATAAGCTCACTTTCATCTTCAATGTATCCTGGTAAGGAAACTGTAGAGTATTCTGAAGACACCATTATGACTGTTTCACTTTATTGTAGATAACATCAGGGTTCAAGGTTTCTCCAGAAGATCCCCAAGCACTCACAAACACTCTCAACAGCAAAAGAATTAAGCTGTTGTGAAGACTCGTAATTACCATTCTTCGGCTCACACAACTTCAGGCTCAGGTCGTCTGCCTCACCATGTATCAACAGTTCAGCATGTTTTCTTCATCTATCCATGATATCTGCTCCCCGAAGCACTCTGGTCGACAGAACCAATACGTCCTTTCCAGTTCATAAGCCGAAATCCATTGGTTTTCCTTCTCACAGACGGCTTCACATTTGCAGCAACTTACTGAACTTCTGGATTACTCCCCCTCCCCCATGTTCGGGAACTTTAGCTGCTCATCATTTTCTTTTATATTTCTTAGTAAAATTTAATCTCCAAGACAATCGCTGCAGTCCCTCGAACCACGCTCTGCTACCATATAATATCCAAGGGGGTAGAGAGAGACGTCAGTTCTTCACACAGGAACTTTATTAATTAAAACATACACGGGAGCAATACCAAAGCTCAAGTCTCAGAGACACCAAGGTTACAAGGGAACAA
The DNA here is from genome assembly GCF_036898095.1 of Palaemon carinicauda. Taxonomy (NCBI): domain Eukaryota; kingdom Metazoa; phylum Arthropoda; class Malacostraca; order Decapoda; family Palaemonidae; genus Palaemon; species Palaemon carinicauda. Next base: position 109,793,315 of record NC_090733.1, read on the forward strand.
GCATTAATGATTATCATTACAAGACAACAAGGTTAGGAGGGAACAGGCAATAAGGATTGTTATCTGTTAACTGCTAATCAGCTGTTCAGGATTTACCTGGTGAGACATCAGTCTCTTACCAGCGAGTTTTCCCCGATTCCCGGCCCACCACGTGACACAATTGATAGTAATTCATACAAATTACCCCTAATGAGTCAATATGGATAAATATCAACACAACATCGTGTTCAAATAGAAATATATTTCTACCTCATACTTGGGATCCAACGCTGGCCCCTTCTAATGAAGGGCCAGGTCGAAACCAACCATGCCATGAGAGGCCATAAAAGAAGTCGGAACCTAACTGCCAATCAGCTGTTCAGGATTTACCTGGCAAGACATCAGCGAGTTTTCCCCAACTTCCTGGCCCACCACATGACACAATTGATAGTAATTCATACAAATTACCCCAAATGAGTCAACATGGATAAATATCAACACAACATTGTGTTCAAATAGAAATAAATTTTTACCTCATACTTGGGATCGAATGCTGGCCCCTTCTAATGAAGGGCCAGGTCGAAACCAACCATGCCACGAGAGGCCATAAAAGAAGTCGGAACCTAACTGCTAATCAGCTGTTCAGGTTTTACCTGGCGAGACATCAGTCTCTTACCAGCGGGTTTTCCCCGACTTCCCGGCCCACCACGTGACACAATTGATAGTAATTCATACAAATTACCCCTAATGAGTCAATATGGATATATATCAACACAACATCGTGTTCAAATAGAAATAAATTTCTATCTTAGACTTGAGATCGAACGCATGCGTTTGATCCCAAGTATGAGGTAGAAATTTATTTCTATTTGAATACGATGTTGTGTTGATATTTATCCATATTGACTCATTAGGGGTAATTTGTATGAATTACTATCAATTTTGTCACGTGGTGGGCCGGGAAATCGGGGAAAACCCGCTGGTAAGAGACTGATGTCTCGCCAGGTAAATCCTGAACAGCTGATTAGCAGTTAGGTTCCGATTTCTTTTATGGCCTCTCGTGGCATGGTTGGTTTCGACCTGGCCCTTCATTAGAAGGGGCCAGCATTCGATCCCAAGTATGAGGTAGAAATTTATTTCTATTTGAACACAATGTTGTGTTGATATTTATCCATGTTGACTCATTAGGGGTAATTTGTATGAATTACTATCAATTGTGTCATGTGATGGGCCAGGAAGTTGGGGAAAATTCGCTGATGTCTCGCCAGGTAAATCCTGAACAGCTGATTAGCAGTTAGGTTCCGCCTCCTTTTATGGCCTCTCGTGGCATGGTTGGTTTCGACCTGGCCTTTCATTAGAAGGGGCCAGCGTTCGATCCCAAGTATGAGGTAGAATTTTATTTCTATTTGAACACGATGTTGTGTCAATATTTATCCATATTGACTCATTAGGGGTAATTTGCATGAATTACTATCAATTTTGTCACGTGGTGGGCCGGGAAGTTGGGGAAAACTCGCTGGTAAGAGACTGATGTCTCGCCAGATAAATCCTAAACAGCTGATTAGCAGGTAGGTTCCGACTTCTTTTATGGCCTGTCGGGGCATGGTTGGTTTCGACTTGGCCTTTCATTAGAAGGGGCCAGCATTCGATCCCAAGTATGAGGTAGAACTATATATATATATATATATATATATATATATATATATATATATATATATATATATATATATATATATATATATATATATATATATATATATATATATATATATAAATATATATGTATGTATGTATATATAGTCCTATATCTGCTTCAGTCAGCTAAATTCTTTCTTCCTTAATATTCTCATTTTAAAGGAAGAACAAATTAGATTGCTGAAAGATGCTCCAGCATTGGAGGTAATGTGTTGGCCACAAGACAGTTTAAGATGTTATAATGAAATAAAACGATGTTTAATTGAGAAGTATGCCTTACGTGATGCAAGAAAGGGGGGCATAAAAGAAAATTACAATCCCAAAATTCAGAAAGGTGAATTTGTTCTTAGTTTGGCAACTTGTATTTTTCGGGATTGCGATTCGTTTGCTACCCGGAGTGCCAATCTCCCAGAAGGTGGTTAAAAAGCAATTGCCTCTAAACATATTCGCATATTGGTAAACCCGTATTTATGTAGTTATTTGTTTGATGACAATCACTTATTTGCAGACGTAGTGAGTGTGATACTAAACATTCTAGAGAGTTTGCCAGAAGAAAAAATGACTGGGAATAACTGGCCCGATTCCAAGAAGTTGGCAGCCATGAGAGGTGAGAAGAATCTTCAGATGCTGGCAGTGTGGGGGAGAGGGGCACCGGCGAGTGGAGTGCCTTACCCAAGGATCCCCCCGCTGTTATGCTTGTCAGGCCTACAGTCATCTATCTCGAGAGTGCCCAGCAAAAAACGACGAGGGCTGGTGTTCTGTGGCACAAGCACACCTTCCCCTGCCCAATATCTGAGGAAAAGGAAGCAGAGGAAGGGGGAGACGAGGGAGATCAATAACCCCCCGCATGACATCAGAAGCAGCAGCCGAGGCAGTGATGGGAGTAACGACGACGGCCTTAGAGCAGGCACTGGGACCTCCATCAGTATCCCCAACCTCACCCCCGCAGCACTAGGGAGCAGTGGCTTTGCAGCTGAGGTCATTGGCCCATGCCCCATAGATCCTATTGGCCGGCTAGGAATGTTAGCAGTTAAGATTGACCTGCCAGATAAATCCATTCGAGCGCTGATCGACACAGGAGCCAGCGTTTCATTGATTGAAAAAAGATTCTCCTCAAACCCACTACAGTCAGCAGCATCCCTCGTCCTTGCCACGCCGGAAGGAAATAAAATATGCATAAACCATACAACGATCTTCAACTTTAAGGTGGGATCTGTGAAGTTTCCACATGGTTTTTTTGTCTTGCCCACCTTGAGAATTCCAGAAATCGAGGCTATTTTAGGAATTAATTTCATTGCATGTAATCAAATATGCATTTATGGGGGAAAAGATACAATAACAGTAAAAGCAGGAGGGTACATTTTGCCGATAGAAAGTCATGAGAGAGTAAGTGCTTGTGTGGGCACGGAGAGACATTTAAGTAAGGTAACAGCTGTACCTGAGAGAGGAGCTGTTGTCTCCCCAGACACTTACGAGCATATCCGTGACCCCGTGTCGCCTTCTTCCGGAAGGAACCAAGGTCGTTATTAAAGTCCATGACAATTGGGCGCTTGTAATTTTAGAGGGCTTATCGGAAATAAAATGGAATGTAGCTGATATAACCATAGTTAATTTGTCAAATAAAAGAGTTGTTTTAGGAGGTGATTCTGTGTGTGCATTAGAGTTATGTGAAATGGGATGTTGGGAGCCACAACTCGAGCCTGCACATACAAACGCACACAGAATTTAATTTTGCAAGAGCGAAAACTATGTCTGTCAGAATATCAACCTGTAGTTAGTGACATTGTTAATAATTATGCCAATGTAATTGCAATTGGAGATGAGCTACCAGGGAGGATTGATCGATTTCCCTTTAGCATTGAAACTGGGCAGGCTGAACTGATCACATCAAGGCCTTATAAGGTCCCCATTCATTTCCAGGGAGAGACAGAAAGGGAAATTAGTAAATTAAGCGAACAAGGTATAATCGATGAGTGAGAATCCCCCTTCGCTTCTTCAATTGTAGCTGTTAAGAAAAAGGATGGCTCGGAAGATTGTGTGTTGATTATAGGAAATTGAATGCAGTCACTAAGGATAATGCATTTCCATTGCCTTCGATCGAAGAATTACTTGTGAAAGTACGGGATAGCAAATATTTTACAACTGTTGATTTAAAATCTGGATACTATCAAATACCCTTTCAGGAAGACAGTAAATGTAAAACGGCATTTATAGCTAACGATCAATTATTTCAGTTTAATTTTTTTCCGTTCCGTGTTAAAAATGCTCCAAGTCATTTTTCTATAGTAATGATGGCGGTTTTGTCGCCCTTAATTGGCCATAATGTTCTTGTTTATTTAGATGATATCATAATTACAGGGAAAACTGAAAAGTTCTAGAAGCATTGTGACGTAATGGTATGAAAATAAATTTGTTAAAGTGCAAATTTTTCTGTAAACAGGTCGAATTTTTAAGTCACATAATAACCCGAGAAGGTATCCAACCCTGCCCCAGTAAAGTAGCAGCTATTAGAGATTTCCCCAGGCCACGTACCCCTAAGGAAGTAGCTGGGTTGCTTGGGCTCGCTGGGTATTACCGTAAATTCATAAGGGGTTTTGGAGAGATAGCCAGACCCTTAGATGCTTTAAAGAAACAAAAAGCAGTGGAAGAAGAAAGGGCCTTTAACCATTTGAAAACTGCCTTAACTAGCAATGACTTACTCGCATATCCTAGATTTGATCGCCCGTTTTTACTGACAACAGGTGCTAGTAGCTTGGCTATTGGTGGCGTAATTTCTCAACGAGACGATACAGGTAGAGACCGACCCATTTGTTTTGCCTCCAGGGCATTAAAAGGGGCAGAAAAGAATTATAGTACATCCGATCGAGAGGCTTTGGCTATTCATTGGGTTCTAGAAATGCATCGGTTCTTTTTATTAGGTCAGTCGATTGAGTTGCAAAGTGATCGTCGCCCCTTTTACAAGGTACATTTGACCTCTTAACAAGCGATATGGATTTAAAGATTATTAGAGTTTAATATAAAGGGTTTTCATCACATAGAAGGTAAAGCTAACAAGGTCGCTGATGCCCTCTCTAGAGGTGCAGTAATAGAAGTAACAACTAGGGCACAATAGAGGAACGAAGAACGTAACTAAAATATTTAAGACCCCACCAAAATAGAGAAAATAGAGAACGGGATGGGAATTCACCCGAGGAGGATTCAGAAGATGGGACAGAGAGAGAGAGAGAGAGAGAGAGAGAGAGAGAGAGAGAGAGAGAGAGAGAGAGAGATATGAGTGGTGAAGGTGAATATATGTGGGTGACTGAGGACATGACCAGGGGTGTCCAGAATGAATGCCCTTATGATGCAGGTTTGATTGACTTGGGAGGTTGGGACATAAAATAAGTCCAATAGGGACAGAAAAAAAGAAGAATGGATGAAAAGAATGCGAACAGAGATTAAAGGGGAATGGGAGAGTTATCCGTCATTTCTGATTGTGCCTCGTGATAATTTTTTTATTGAAAATATTATCTTATATTATGCTTACGAGAAGAGGGGTGGGGAATTTTATGCACGGGTAGTTCTTCCTCCCTCTTTAATTAATCGAGCCATCCACATTGTACATGCAAGTCCGTATGCTGGGGATTTGGGGATTGATAGAACATTAAGGAGAGCACGTGAATCCTTCTTTTGGTTAGGAATGAAAAAATCTATAGAGAATTATATAAAATGTTGTCATGCTTGTAACTGTTTCAAAGAACATAAAAACTGCACAGTAAGCCAGAAAGTGGCCTGTGATTCCTACTAAATTTTATAGAGTGCATATGGATGTGGTAGGACCATTTCCTTCTGGTTTAACACAACATAAGTATATATGTGTATTTGTGGATGCATTTACTCAGTACACTCATACATACGCAATGTTGGATAAATTGGCAAATTTATTAGCCCAGGCGCTGTGCTCTCTCACTACTAGGTTTGGCTGCCCGAAAATTTTGATAAGTGATAATGGTCTCGAGTTTATAATTAAGGTGGTGAAATCGGTCACGGACTTGATGAAAATTGAACACTTTTCAGTGACCGCATATAGGCCTTCAGCTAATGGGTTAGTGGAATTGCATAATAGGGAAGTAGTCCGAATTTTACGTTACTTAGTGGCTGATGACCCCCTTCATTGGCACGCCATGCTTCCTACAGCTGAGCTAGCTTTGAACATTGCATTTAATTCTTCGCTGAGGGACACGCCTTTCTTTTTAGTGTATGGACAGGACCCTGTGTT